>NW_013666088.1:20879-52023 GCF_000517525.1 Limulus polyphemus
TTTCAGGGGCAAACTGGGACCAGTTTGCCCCTGAAAAAGGAATGTCCACCTTAAGAAATCAACAAATATTTTTCCAGTTTCGCTGTCTAGACATTTCATTTTACACTTTCAAAGCATAGGCTATCAAAAATGTCAGGTTATAGTTTTATTGCTAAGCAACATCATATAAAAATCATTGTTGAAAGTGCATATCAGACAGACTCTGAATTTATAAGAGTAATATATAATAGATAGATATTAAGGTAATTGGGAATAAACAATAATGTTTTAAACATTTTTAAAAGCATGTTGCCAGAGTTTCGAGCAATAAAACATCAACAGCTCTTTAATAATTTAACGTACATTTTCAAATCAATCAGTTCTTGCACAACTCCCTACAAGGGATACATCAGCTAACAATGACTTTCAGAAAGTTAGAAACAGTACTATCAGGGCTAAAAGTAGTGGATTTAATTGTAATGAGTATGTTCTATTCAGCAACAGATTTCAGGCCTGAGCTTATGCAGATGAGGAACTACAAAACAAAATGGACAGAGAAGGATGTGAATGATAAACTTAAGGTGATTATAGTTATAGGTGATTCTTTGACTAGGCATGAGGATAGTCTGTAGGGAAAAAATAATTAGATTATGCTACCCAGGAGCACGGGTGGAGGTTTTAACTGACAGAGCAAGAGATATAATAAAAGGAGCTAACAATGATGCAGTTTTGTTGTGCACGTAGGGGTTAATGATGTAGGAAAGGTAGGTCAAAAGAGCTAATTGCTAAGTACAAGGGGTTGATAAAAACATTTAGAGAAAACAGCCATAAGCTAATTGTGTCATGGATACTGCTGAGAATTAGTTGTGAAGATGAAATTATAAATAGTCATTAGGGCTGAATGCTAGGCTTAGGTTAATATGTAAGGATGAGCAGATTAGATGACCTTAGAGCACTGGTAGGAATGGAGAATTTTGATATAATGGGAATAACTGAAACATGGTTAAATATAGATGATTTTGATGATACAAATATCTTTGAAATGTAGAGTATTAAAGAAGGGGAGGAGTGATTATATATATAAAGATTGTCTCACAAAGGGTTTAAGAGATAAAATTAAAGAAAAGCATAATAAATTATAAAATTGGAATTGAAATTTGATTTTAGGTTGTACCTACAGAAATATTGAATACAAGTCTAAAGAGGTTATAATTTCGTTGTATAGGTCACTGGTTATACCACATTTGAAATAACGTGATCAGGCTTGGGATCCTTACCTTAGGAAAGACATTGAATTGTTGGAAAGGGTTCAGAGGAGGGCTACTCAAATGGCGCCTGGGATGAAAGAGTTGTCATACAAGGACAGATTAAGATCTCTGAAATTGTATGCTCTTGAAAAAAGAAGAGTTAGGGAGGATCTGATTTAGGTGTTTAAGATTTTCAGGGGAATTGATAGTGTTGACGCATCATCTTTTTTCATATTTAATGGTGAGAATGGTAGGACTAGGGGACACGAATATAAATTTTGTCAGGGTAGAAGTCACATTCAGCTAAGAGAGTTTTATTTTTCTAACAGGGTTGTTGACCTTTGGATCGGATTGCCTTCAGCTGTTGTGAAGGCAATACATTTAAAAGTGAGTTTAAGAAAATGCTTGATAACTATATGAATGATAAGAGCTGGCTTTGAGTTTTTTGTTTTTGTTTTTTTCATAGTCCTAATATAGTTTAGAGGATGGGACAACCTAGATGGACCAATAGGTCCCTTGTTGTCCCTAAACATTATGTTATGTTTGTTTGTTTGTAATTAAATACAAAGCTACAGAATGGGCTATCTGGGCGTTGTAAGTACGCAGACATACAGCTGTGTCACTTGGGCTTATATTATGTTATGAATCCATAATGACGAAACGTTAGCCGAAATGAAAATTATTTTTATTATCATCTGAGGGGGGGGGGTCGTTTTTTTATAACGTTACTGCTAAAATGTTAAGTTCCAACAGTATGGATTACTAATTCTGAAAAAAACAAGAACAAGTTTTTATTACAGACAACGTTTCTCCATTGCGGCTTCGTCGGGGCTATTTCTTGTAGTACTAGTCCTGATCAGTCGTAATGGCGAAACTTTGGTTGAAATAAAATGTTTTCTATTACTATCCAGAAAGTAGAGTTTGATTTTTCTTTTCTAGCTTTATTGCCAAAAAAGAATGAAAATAATCACCACGAGATGGCACAGTTAGTTTGTAAGTATGGATTCCATACAACGGTTGAGGTTTCGATCACGGGGTTCTTCTGCAGCTGTTCGTTCGCGGTCACAAATTTTAACAGACTATGAAGATGACAAAAAGTACTCAGAAGTGTTGTTAGATAAATACTTATTCATGTTTCTGGGTGCCTTCTACACCTTTATTTTATTTGTTGTTTTACTTTGCGAAGGGTATCTTCCAGCCCCCAAAAGTATTGATGATGTTGCCGGCACTACTACTAGTAAGCAATACAGGTTATTCACAGATAATGAAGATAACTCCCAATTTCCTCCACAATATTTAATGAACCGTTTTAGCGAAGAACGCACGAGAAATGTTTTGAATGAGTTAATTAGTATAGGCCCACGACCGACAGGTAGTTATGAAAACGAAGTTCTTGCTTTTGATTTTATTAAGAGACAACTAGAGTTTATAAAGAGTCAAGCAGAAAATGTTCATGTCTTTAATATTGATGTTCAGAAAACAACAGGGTCATTTTTTCTGAAATTTGGTGATGGATTTACATCATATTATAGGAATGTGAAAAATGTCATTGCCAAAATTGGTCCACACAATTCCACTGGTAAAAGCCTGCTTGTGAATTGCCACTTTGATACTGTGCCAACAAGTCCAGGTAAGTAAGACTTAGTTAACGTAAAGTTAAACTAAGAGGAAATATCAGAATGTATATATGTGTGTGTGTATTTGTAGGAACAAACTGTCATAGTTGATATATACTTGCAATTAATATTAAAAGAAACAAAAAACTCATAAAATTATAGTACTTATAGTTATGCACCTAAGAGTAAGAATGTGAGAATTACTTCCTTAGACATTCTATCTATGAAAAAATTACCTTAGAATTTGATGCATTTGTGTAAAGATGCTTGACTTCATTTGTTTGATTAAGTACTTTGAAATCCTTTCATGTAAATGAGTTGTATCATTTTCCATTGAAATTAAGAAAATTCATAAGTATAAAATTGTTTAAAGTATTTTATTCTAACTTGTCTTTGGCAGATCCTTCACAGAATTTGAAACAATTAACATAACTGTAATATGGTTAAGCCAGACTGAAAATATTTCATATAAAGGAGTGTTCAGTCATATTTTAGCTAAAGTGTCAGAACCATTTGGTGGCCAGTGATCAAGAGTCACACTTCAAACCTTGAACATTGTTTAATAACTTATATATTAGAATTTCACTATCTCAAGGTTTACACCTCCTTTGTTTTACATCAACTTGTTTAGGTTAGTTTAGTTAGATGTAAGAAAATATAGATGTCATTGAATACCCTCCATTAAAAATTTACAAACAAGTATGATGAGCAATGGAAATGGAAAAAATGTCTTAGAGAGTGTTAATAACTTTAGCTGACATTACACATTTATTTGAATTTTTTCATTAACCAAGATGATTGACATACAGCCAAATTAATTTTAGTGATGCATGTACATACAGTTTGCAGACTTAGGAGTTGATTAATACTTTTTTATGTAAATGTAGTTAATGTGTTCTTTTTCTTCTTATTTTCTTCACTTTATTGGTCTTTGTTAAGATAAGAATTATAACTATTTTGGTATACACTGTTTGTATTCATCTGTTTAGGGGCAAGTGATGATAGTGTTAATTGTGCAACGATGCTGGAGATATTGATGGTGTTGTCTAATCAGAACAGATCACTTCCTCATAGCATCGTCTTTTTATTTAATGGAGCAGAAGAAAACATTTTGCAGGTTTGTATAAATTTATTCATGCTCATATGGATATGTTATTGTACTTTTTTATTACAATCATGTTTATGTATATGAATAATGTTTCATTTCAAATCTTGCTGTTAATTCTTTAAAACCATATTTATCTCTACATTCTTTCTCCTATATGCACTTCATTTTTTGACTCCAAAATTGCAAAGATTAGAGGGTACTTTCAGTTTTTAGGTTACAGAGAAAATTATTCCATTTCTTTTTGTGCACAGCAATAACTACTTTTACTTTTTTTCATATGAAATTCACTTTCTAAGATACTTATATTTTATTGCTAATAGCTTTAAACCAGTATCATACAACCACTGCTATTCAAGTTGTATGGTCATTTGATTGTGTTTATACACTCGTCAACAAGTAGAGTAAATGGTTATTTTCCTTACATTTTTAAAATACATCTCAAAATAATTAAAACTTCAAGTTGGCTACAGTATCTAGTTTCTTTGCAAGCTTTAGCAAATTTTATATATCATAATTACATTTTATGTTCAGTTTCTTATTTTTTTAATGCAAAAAATGGTATTATGTAGTGTTTTGTTTTTTGAGTAGAAGCCAAAATTTGCTATAGGATGAACCTAAATGAAAATCGTAGTTATTTTTCTTGTTCAGTTTCTGCCTTAATGTTGCAGTTTTAGATTCATATGTGTAAGCTAGTTGTGCAGTGAGTGTGCATGTTTGAAAATAGCTATTGTAGAGGCAGTGGACGTATATGGTTATCTGTTTACAACTACATCTACTTTATATACAGACAGCCTATTTTAGTCAGCTGTGACTAAGCTACACTCCTATGAACAATGACAAGGCAGAAATATGAGTATCACCAGTGCATTCTGGAAATGTACTGGTACACAAATAAAGAGTCTGGTGTTTACCCAATTCATGTTTTCTGTACAGTGTGTAATAAGGGTCATAGGTGAAGAATAGTAAAATGTATTTATGTAAATATAAGAAGGGTTACAATTACATGCCTATATCATCAAAGTAAATTAATTATGACTATGAGAAGCTAGGAAATCAAACACAAGCCCTTCGTGTCACATAACTACCAATATTTCTTTGCTTTCTTATTACTCATCATTGTTTTGTTTTGTAGATAGATAGGGTAGGGAAATTGAATTTCTGCTTCTGAAGAAAGGTCTTTTTATTATGATTTTCTCTTTTTATACAGTGATGTATGTTTTGTTGTTGTTTTATGTTTAAAGATTGTTCATAAACAGATTTTCTAAATTATAACCTCAATCTTTCTGTTCACTTCTTTCTTTGTTTGCCACTGTCTGTTTTCATATTTATTTTTGTTGTTGTTGTTTTCCATCATTCAAGAGCTAACATTGTTGCTGAAGCAAATACTTTGTAAAGGCATGATTGTATGTGATTTTATGAAACTATTTTATATATCTGCCTTACTGGAAACAGTTCAAATTAATATATTTGTTACATAAGATTAAACAGTGGTATTGCCAATACAAACTTCTTTTACATACTTTTTTTATATCAAATGTGTGTATTGTAAATTCATAAACTTTTTTCAGTGTTAAAAGAATTCCATACAATGCTTAATAAAAGTTCATTCAAACAGTCGTTTTTTGCACAACTACTTGCTCTGGTTTTGTGTATTCAACTTTATTACAATTTAAAAAAATGTAATTATATATATATATATATATATAACACGAACAAACATACACATGTACATACATACATATTTTGTTTTATTGGTTTTAGTGCATTTTGACAGTATTAGCAATTTTTATGTATACTAGATTTATTTCTTGATGACTTGAATGCATTCTTAATGTTCATGTACGTGCAAGGATTTAATAACCTAGTCTTGATTAATCTTGTATGGTATGAACTTTTAGGGAGCTCATGGATTCATAACACAGCATAGATGGGCAAAAGAAATACAAGCATTCATCAATTTAGAAGCATGTGGAGCAGGGGGAAGGGATATGCTTTTTCAAGCGGGTGAGTTTGGTTCATTACACTTTCTCCTCATAGGAATAAAGTTTTTATTTTACACATTCAGCAAAGATTTGATTACATTCTCAAACAAGTTGAAACTACCTATTAAACTGTTAAATTTTTAAAGTATTTCCCAAATAATCTGAAACAGTAAAAATGTTTAATTAGGATTAGATAATGTTTTCTCTGTGGTTTGTGTTATGTAAAAAATCACAATTTGCTATCAGTTTCATAGGAGTTGCTATTAGAAATCACGTATTATGAGGGATGTTTTAATGTTGATATGAATTAAAAGGACCCCAAAAAAATTGACTTACGTGCATCATTAAAAAGATGTTATACCGATATGACAAAAGTATAAAGACGTATAACTTATCTTTATTAGCACAATATTTCACTATTACAACTTCATCAGGAACTGTTGATATCCTATATATTCACTAATGTAGTTGAAACTAAATTGGAACACCATCATCCATTAATTGAACATTGATACACGTGTCTAAAAGATTCAGATCATATTAAAATTATATTAAACACTCTTGAATATAAATTGTTGAAACAAACTGAAACAACAATGGTAAGTACATAACGTGTGTAAATCAACAGGTAAAGTTTTAAAATCATAGGATTTAGAACAGGATATGTTACATGTATAAAATACATCATCATACTTGTATCTATAAGTATTATTTCATCTTTTTATATCAATACATACACAAACAATCTTAAAAATATATTTTAACCATTATGAAAGTGTATAGAACTTCATCAAAGTTCAAACATATTAAATTTTTAAGAATGCTATTAACATCTTTACACAAAAGGCCAACCTTTATGTTTGTTCATTGTTCTTGCTGAAATTAGATTAGTTAATCTTTTGGTCAAGAAAACTATGACATTTCAGTAAGATCTTGACATCCTATAAAGTGTTATCTGCTTGTGGTATCCCATATTCTTTACTATAATGCTCAACAGTAGCATTGTTAGTATTAAGGTTTTGAATTTTACATACTTATTCAAATATTCTGATATCCATACTTTGATCCTGTACACACTTAGGTAAAAAAAATATTCTTTGTTTCCAGTTTCTGAGTGACCCTATATATATATATTATTGCTCTGTACCTAAGAAAATGCTCATTTTATAATATGGGTTTAAAAATTTAAATTGCCCTTTGAATCCCTGTAGTTCTATTGTAATGATTGGAAGAGTAAATTATGACTTTTGCAAGTCAGTTTCTACTATTGGTGTGGTGACACATCGTATGTTTGTCCAGCTATGGTTGTAACTCATCACACCATACAGAGTATGTTGGCACCATTTGTAACACTTCTTAGATGCACCCCAAGCAACATTGCACACACACAAGTAAACAAGACAAACAATAAATAGTTTTCAAATTCAAATGACCTGATTTGGAATACTCAGTGTAACAAAGTTGCAGGGTTTAGATGATATATAGCATACACTGTTTGAAACCCTAAAGTTTTAAATATGACTTCTAAAACTGATGCCTTGAAAATCTTGAACTTCATGTTTTCAAAAATTAATGAAAGGGCTGTTGCTAAAAAATATTTAACGAAGGTTCTGCATATAGCTATGTCATTTGTGAATGTAGGAAGCCAGTCACTGCATTGTTGATAATTTTTAGAAACATCATCAGTGTAATTAATATAGCTTGTTACCCTGAGTATACCAGAATAACAAAGAAAAAGTTTGTATTTTTTACCTATTTAAAAGTGCAGCATCTTTCGATAGATTTTCTGTAAACTAAGAAATTTATTAGAGAAAAGTATTCTAATCAATAATGATTTAAAAGAGTGTAGTTATACAAAACAGCCTTCATGTTGTTACTGCTTGTTTTTTTCTAACTTAAATGCAAATACTGAAAGAAGAAAAGACTGAATTTCTGTTCAAATTGATTTTAAGGAAAATTTTTTTTCATTGGGTATGTTTGATAGCTGTAAATTGTACAGAAACAAATTTATGTAGAATTCTTTAAGTATTTTAGTTATTAGTATGCAGGTACACAAGTTTATGTTTATAACAGGCCTCACCTGGTGCTAAGCATACTTGATCTTTCAGTCATGGGGGTGTTATAATGAGATGGTCAGTCCCACTATTCATTGGTGAAAAAGTAGCCCAATAGTTATCAGTGGGTGCTGCTGGCTGGTTTGCCTTCTCTCTGTTTGGCAGCTTAAAATTAGGGGCAACAGATGAATATGAACAAAAAACAATAAAAGGCCTCTCAGCAAACCTTTAAAACAAGTGATTCCGGAGCTTAACCTTTAAAATCTATATAATTGCTCAAAGAGCCTGTAGTAGCCCATAACAGCCTGTGTTTTTCTTAATGCTTCAGTAACTGATAATGACTGAAAAGAACAAAGTTCTACAAAATATATTTCTTCTTACTGCCACTTGTTTCTCTGTGACTTAAATTTGGATATTGAGAGAAAAAGACAAATTTCTGCTTAAACTGAATGTAATGTTAATTTTATTGGATGTATAAGAAAAGTATGAATGAAAGAGGAAAGAACACATAAGACATATGTTCTGTCCCAACCTTTCTTAAAGATGGGTGGAAATTTCTTGCATATAAATTTAGCATATTTGATTTTTACATTTACTACTAAGGAAACTAAAGGGGAAACAACTTATACTGAGAAGTAATAAGCAGATAGGGTAAATGGTGTGATTTACCTATAGAAATCTGGATGATAATCTCCAATTTTACACCAACTATCACAACTATTAACAAACTATTGCTTTTTTTTTGGTAAAAAGAAGATTTTGTAAGCTTTATTTTGTAATATCGTCCCATCTTTCTTGTATTTCATAACAATTTAGCATATTAAAAATTAAAATGAATCAAATAAAGCAATATCTTTATAGTATGAAAAAATAATCTCTGTTTATACTACTATTATTCTCTGGCATTGAAACTAATGCAATAGAATTGATTTACAAAGTTCCAGCATTTGTACATGATACGGTAACTAAAGACATCTATTAAAGTTATTGTTTTATTTTTATGTATATATGGATTAAATAATACCATACATAGAAATTTGTAGTGGGTAAAAAGTTCAAAGTCTAAGTTTCTATGCCCTGAAGATTTTGATGATACTGCAGACCTGGGATTATATTAGCAGTTTCTCTGTAGAGAATAACTAAGGAAAGAGTACATCATACATGTATCTGCTTTCAGTCTTTTGCAGATCATCTTACCTTTCTCTGTAAAATTTATTCATTGATATAAGCATTTATGTGGTACTTTTTTTCAGTTATTGATTCATTAATTTAATATTGTGTACAATGTACTACATTTCTGTGTCAGGTGTATGAAGAGAATAGCGTGTTTCTATTTAGTCAGTTTGAAGTTTCCAGACCTGATCAAAAATGTTTTCTGGAGTACAGTGTTTGTGTAGAAGTTTCATACAGTAGCTGGTTTAAATGAGCATGTGTACATGCTTGTATGAAACTATTAGTATGCTACACATAAATATATTTGTTGCAGCTTGACTTGTTTATGTGGGTTGTTTTTAGTTCTAGGTGCATTTAACTATGATTTGGGTTCCATAAAGTTTTACCTCTGAATTGAAATGGTGATTAAAAAAAAATTATTATAAGAATGAAACTGTCATTAGTTTAAAAACAAATAACAAGTGTTTGATATACTATATATACAATGTATTATGTGCTACAAGTGTTATACTTGTATCTAATAATCTAATTTGTAGCATGTAACAGTGATATATGTAGGTTAACAGATTCAAAAATTATAAAAATAAATAAATAAATTTACAGTTTCACAATGATTAAAGTATACAACAGGCTGATATTTTCAGTTTAACAATAATAAAAGGTATAACTACATATGTACAGTAGGTTTCATATTGTAGTATCATAAGACTATATTTATAATTGTGGTATACTAATTTTCTTTATATAAAATTCCATCCAAAAATGCTCCAACAACAACAACAAAAAATGCCAAAGTTCTGCCTTAGCTCAAATAGTAGGCAATATCTTATTTATAATTGTGGTATACTAATTTTCTTTATATAAAATTCCATTCAAAAATGCCAAAATTCTGCCTTAGCTCAAACAGTAGGTGATATCTTATAAACATGGAGAATTAAGCAACTTGGCATTACTCACATTGCATCATTTTATTCACATGCTGTAAAACTGTACTCGCTTAGCACCTAATTCAACACATCATGTTTTGTGTAGTGTGATCCAATGATCATCCTTATGTGAATTAGGAGCCAAACTGAAAATAGATTCAGTTTTACAGCACACAAATAAATTGATGCAATTTGTGTAATGCCAAGTTGTTTTATTTTTCTGTGTTTATAAGATATAATTTATTGCTTGATGTAAAGCAGAATTTTGGCTTTGTATTTTATTCCACCCAAAAAATGTTTGGGTGGATTTTGCATATTTTTGGGTGTTACATCAATTCAAGACATTTAAACTGTAATCACTATTGTTCAACTACCTTTAGAAGGAAAACTTATACAGGGAAGTAATATGTAGATCAAGATATTGCAAATATTACACACATTTTCATGTAGATTACATAGGATTGGAAAGTGTGTTAATTAAGAATAACAATGTATGAGAAAGAGCCAGAAAGACATTCTTCTTTTGAACTGAGCTATGTGAAATGAAATCTGGTAATGAAAGTGAATGAATGAAGTGGGGGGGGGGTATTTTTAATTTTTCTTACTCAGTGTTCTTTCTCATTTTAAGAATATTTACTTAGAATTAGGTAACTTCTTCAGCTAATTAGACATAGATTCAATTCATTGCTCCATTCTGCTAGCAATAGTATATAATGTAAAATTTGTGAACAATAAAGTAAGGATTTGCTGGCCATGGTTGCTAGGTGCTTGCATTTCAAGTGCTCAGTCCAGTGTTCACTACTATACTTGGCATTCTTATTTCTTGAAGTTACTTCCCTTAATGATAGTACAAGTTATTTTAAAAGCCATTTTAAGCAAGTTTTACATTTTTTTATGATCTTACTTTGCCAAACTTTACAAACTGAACTATATTGTTTAGGTGCATACTTGCACCATTTTTTTTGTATTAATGGACACAGATTGTGGGTACAGAAAATTTAAGATTTTTTTTGGAAAACGTCAATTGCACTAGAATCAAATATACCAAAGCCAGTAAATGAAAATTTTCAGACCTGTTTTGCATAATGTTCAGGATAAAACTAAACATTAGCAATGTTTTATTCTGCAGAAGAGTAATAACGTGCATATTTTATGCATGATGACCAAACTATGTAATTAAGAAAGACTTTAGTGGTGTTATTTCTTTTTTTCCTCATTTATATTGGTTATAAAAACTTTTCTTATTTTAAAGTGTGATAAAAAAAACTCTTGGTTTGAAAGCTTTTGGTTCTACATTGATTTTTTTGTGCATTGTATACTTAATCAGTATAGCTTTTATTGAAGTAATGATTTGCCAGCCGATACATGTACACTACACAGAAGGACTTTCCAATAAAAGGTTTCTAACTATGTTTGTGATTTTATTACTGTGAAGTAAATTTGTTTTGTGAAACTGTTGAGAGCTTTCTTCAAATTTTTGTCTGGCTTTTAAACACATTTAAACCAATATAAGTGTATTTTTTTCAAAAAATACATGTGAGTGACATGAGAATAAAATTGTTTATGTTATTTGAAGCAAGAAAAACTTGGATTGTTTCAGCCATAGTTCCAAACTTGTTCATCAGACACTGCAGCTGTAACTTAAATTTCATAAGAAGTGATTCATATATAAGGCACCATATGTTCATATGCAGTATTCTTGCTTGCTTCAAACAGATGTTCAAACTTGCATGTACTTTATTCATTCCTGATACCTTTTCTCATCAACTTACGAGAATTATATGAAGAGTGTACTAACTACTTTTATGTTTAATTATTATTGATTTACATATATGACCATGGTACAGGTACTGTGGTTCACGTAATTTTTGAAACCCAACAGCAAAAAAAAAAAGTTTCGTGCATAGTAACTCAAATACAATTACTATATGAATATCATAAATGGTAAATTTACAAGTATTTATTAAGAACAATAGTGTAGATAAAGTTAATACTACTGTGCACTACTAACATATACATGTATATCTATATATTTGTATACAGATATCATAAAACAAATGATAGTATTCAGTAGTATTTCATCATTTTCTCTGTCAAAAGGAATTGCACAAGAAACAGTTATTTTTTTTAAGGGTGTGTATTTATTCCAAAGTATACATACCTCCCCTGACACTTATAGCTATTTCTCAATCTTCATCTAAACATCGTTTTCACTCGCTCCAGTCTTTATACCCCACTCAACTGCCCTCGGCAGTATCTAATTTGCAAAACTTAACACTGGCTCTCACGCACCCTCTATGTTGGTACTGTATATAATTACTGTATGTTGACAATATAATCACTTTTTCTTGACAAAGTGCTGGCACTAGGAGTTATGTTTTGTGGTTAACATTTTCTTTTGAAGCCTTTTGACAGTAGTCTGGTTTTCTTTTGCAGTTAAAAAAAATGAAGGTATGAATTCCTGTATAACAGTTTGTGGCACGGGGGTTAACCAGACCTCGTCCATTCTTCCTTTGTTGTCTGATGGTAGTCAGCAGTTGGGGTGTGGGGTGCACTCTCAGTGGAGGCTGTCTGTGACCTTATTTGGGATGCGTTGGAGTCCATCGTGTGGCCTGGGGTTTTTCCCCATGTGTTCAGAGTTGGTTTTTCATCATGAACCTAAATATACTGGTGAGAATTTAGACATTGTTTTCTGCTCCTTCCTTCATTAGAGCTGCCTCTACTGAGGGTTCATCTGATCGGCCACCTTCTGCCTCTTTTCTGCAGTTAGTTACAATAGTTTGTGAAGCTTTGGGGATTCACCCCTTGTTTTTGAGTCTACTCTACCTTGTTGTCAGATAGATCTCGGGGACATTACTTAATTTTTCCTCTTTCTCCTGATATTGTCGTGTATTTGCAATGCAGATACGAGAGAGTATTGCTATGCCTTGCTTCCCTCGTTTATCAGAATAACATGCTCTGGCTTATCATCATCTGGCTGTAGTATATTTAGACAATCAACAGTTGGATTTGTTGTTGGATCTATGGGGTTCCAGGTTAGAACCTGTTATCCATCTTACCAGATCTCCATTTCTTACCTGATTAACAGTTTTTCTTTTTTCTTCTAGGAACGCTTTTTATTTTCTTTGGATCCCAATCACACTACAACCTTTATATCAGCTCATGGTTGGAACAGGTTCTGTTGAGATGAGGTGCTCCATAAGGCCATCTACATGCAATTCTGGATGGTAGTATTATCTCACAATACAAATCCAATGGACTACCACTCATGGACTATCATGCCAGTCCCTTCTGACCTTTGAGATGAATCAGTCGAGATTGGTTTGCTTTTAAAACATAGGGAATGTGGTTTACCTGTTTCACTGTCTCCGGAGACCTGTTCCTCAGGGATTCCCACCACACACACAAATGCCCCCCCTACTGCTACTAGTGGAAGTAGAGAGTCCTTACCACACCCAGTTCTCAGTTGCTGGGGTTGTGGACAGAGGATTTTCCTTCGAAATGTTGAGTTTCTCCACTCTCGGAGAAGTGGGCAAAGTTGGGGACCCCTCCTACCTGGGTCCCTGGAAATTTTTCCCAGATGACGGTAGGAGCAGGACCAATCTACTCCGGAGCCTATTCATAAAACCAGTCCAGATTTGACGCTTAGCTATCTGGTGGGGGTGTGCTTAGACCCTCTTTTGAATACTGTCAGGTCTTAGATTGTTCATGCAGGTGATCCACTATCTTTTCCGCAACTCAGTCCCATCTTAGGCCCTTGGTGGAACAGTGTTCCACGTCCTCTCCGTAATTCCTTGGGTAATTGGGATTCTCCTTGCCCACTTGGTTGGGGAGTGAAAGTGACTGTTCGTAAATCCAGACTGGATGAGTTCTGTACCTTGGGTGAAATATGAGATATATGATCCCGTCAATCCAAGCCTGGGATGTTGCCTTTCAGACTTCTTCGAGTTGATCAGAAGGATTGTCCACTTTGGTGTTGCTTTCTTTCTTTCATAAATCCGGTTGTTCGAAATGCATCATTTCGTGGCTACTGGTGGGAATCCTATCACAGAGATATGTATATATTTGTAGTCCAACTACCATTGCCACCAACAGAGGATATGGATACCATGACCCCTTAAATCCACCCCCGTGTTGTGGAACCTCAGTTGCGTGGTTGGGGCTGGCCCATCATACTTACTTGTATAATATTCCACCCTTTTCACTTTTCTGTAGTTCTGGGTGTAGAGCATACCCATTCTCGATGTAGTGCGGTTTTCTGCTTGGGTGTCACTTCTCATGGTACATCTTTGTTCTATGCAGATGCTTTCTGTATGAACTGTGCCTTCACCAGCCTCTCCACCTTCTCAATGTGGGATTCTAACTATAAAGTTCAGCAGCAGTATGTATGTTTTGGAAGTTATCATTTTTCTAATCTGAAAATGTATTTCCCAACATACCTCCACTGACACTCCCCTCCCTTCCTCCCCACTAAGAGCTGGTGTTAGTGACTGAGATGGGGTAATTCTCAAAAAGTTATTATATTGTCAACATACAGTGTTTATATACAGTATCTGCATAGAGGGCATGTGAAGGCTGGTGTCAATTTTTGCAAATTAGATATTGCTGATGGCAGTCGAGTGGGGTATAAAGACTGGAGCAAGAGAACATGATGTTTAGATGGCAAAGATGAAGATCAAAAATAGCTATAAGTATCAGCAGAGGTAAGTATGTTTGGAAATATATTTTCAGATTAGGAAAATGATAACTTTCCTAGCTTGTTTATCAGCATTCTTCTCCAACACCAAGAATATTAACATTTTTCTCCAGTAATATTCTTGGTGTTGCTTAGTTTACCTGAATGTTCTCTACATTTTTATAATTTGTTTATTATGTTTGTGTGTTTGAAGTTAGCACAAAGTTACACAATTGGCTATCTGTGTTCTGCCCACCACAGGTATCGAAACCCAGTTTCTAGCGTTGTAAGTTCACAGATGTGTCACTGGGGGGCTGTTTATTATGAACCATTTTATTTGCCAAATTGTTTTTGAATGAAAAATTCTCTTAAGTATTGGTTTCTCTAACTAATTCTTTGGAACTTTCTCTCATTTTACTAGATGGGCTCAAGAAAGAGTTTTTAATAAAAATTATGTAAATTAGAAACCAGTATCTACTCATAGACATACAACACTAAATCAAAAACTGTAAACTTATGAAATGTTTTGAATATTTGGAAATTTACAAATTTTACTTGACAGCACAACAAACTAAGTAAAACATTTCTCTCGAGAAAGTTATTTTTCTATGGTAAGTTTTGTAAACACGTAGTGGATTGTCACTTTGGAATGGCGTATTAGTTCTCAGCAACAGACTTTTAACACCTTGTATGGGAGATTAATCAGATTTGGACACGACAGGCCTTACCATAGATGCTCCAGGTGTAAACTTTGTTGGACACTTTTCTTTTCTGGTACTTTATTTCAGTATTAGAAATATGTTGGTTTTTTAGTATCTTGAGATCTTCATTGCATGTTGTTTGCCACTTTGTGCAATCTGAGGCTAATTCTTTCCATCTATACTGATAATTAAATATGGTCTTTAGACATATCCTTGTAGCATCTTTGGGGCATCTGACCTGGTCTTTTACTCATTTCCAGCTGGCCATACAGCAGAGCTTTAGGAATTTATTGGTCAATTGTGTGAGCCAGATGTCCTGCCCATCTATATTGTGCTTTCATGATTAGGCTTTCCACTTCACTGTTCGAGTATCTCTGCAGAACCTTGGTGTTTGGGATTTTGTCTTGCCATTGGTGTAACAGATTTCATGAAGGCAACAGTTATGAAATCGACCAAGTTGTTTAACTTGGCATTTGTATGTGGTCCAAGTCTCACATCCATAAAGGAGGGTGGTGAGTACAAGTGTATAATATATTTTGATCTTCATATTAATTCCATTTTCATTCCTCATTCTAGTTATTAACATGACAAAAACCTGGTTTGCTTTTGCTATACACTGATTCACTTCATCATCAGTTTGCTTCTCATTCGAGATAATGCTGCCAAGGTAGCAAAATTTGTTCATGTACTTCAGCTTTGTGTCATTAATATGGACCACAAGGTCAGTGTAATGTCTGTAAGGTACCAATTGGTATAAGGCCTCTGTCTTTTTCAAACTTATTGTTAGACCAAACTGTTTACAGGCCCCAGAGAACCTGTATGTAATGCTTTGATTGTCATTTACAGTGGGAGCAACAAATGTACAGTCATTTGTAAAGAGTAATTCCCTGATGATCATTTTTCTGGTCTTAGTTCTTGCTTGAAATCTCCTGAAATTTAACGGCTACCTGTCTGCTCAAAATTGTATGTAGATGCCATCTTTTAAGGTCTTAAAAGCATCCTAGAGTGTGATGGAGAAGACAGTTGAAAATAGTGTAGAGGCCAGGATACAGTTCTGCTTTGTACCGTTCGTTATGGTAAAAGAGCCTAAAGAGTCATAATTTTTTATAACAGGACAGGTGCTGTTGTGTTGCCATGGAAAGAACATATGATGTTGATTAGTTTGTTTGGACATCCAAGTTTTTGTAAGATGATTCATAAGCCTTGGCAAGGTCAACAAACACTATGTACATGTTTTTATGTTATTCTTTGCACTTTTTTTTTTGTAGTTCCTCTATTGGATCTGTAACCACATTGTGACCTCGGAAAAATTTTTGGTTATAGGTATTCCATTAATCAATTGGGAATGACTTGAGCTAAGATCTCTCCTGTGATAGAAAGAGTTATATACCTCAGTGATTATTTAGATTTTATGGTTACCCTTATTTTTATATAGATGTACTATTGAGGCATCTTTAATTTGTTGTAGCACAGTTTCTAAGTTCCATATGTTTAAGATGGGTGATATTAATTGTTTTTCAGAAGGCGGCCATCATACATGTATATCTCAGCCAGTATATCATCTTGCCTAGAGGCTTTTCCTTGTGTTTGCTATATCACTGTAGCTACTTCTCCCATTGTAGATGGTGCTGCCAAGTAATTTTTATCTCATGTTGAGACAACTCATTCAGGGTCTCTTGGGACATTGCAGGTGATTGATTTAGAACTGTACTGAAGTGTTCAGCTCAGTGTTTAAGGATGTATTTGTCTGTGAGCTGGAGTTTGGTGTTTGATTAGGGGTCATACATACAACATAATCCTTCAAAGAATCTCTCACAGTCATGTGAATCAGCAGCTCTTTGGAGTTCTTCTGCTTTGCTTTACCACCATTGTGTTTTCATTTTCTGTAGTCAGAACTGTAGTATCTGTATGAGACTGTTATATGTTTTCTTTTTATCTTTTGACATTTTTTCATTTATGGGTACCACACATAGATTTTATGAGTTTTGTTATTCCCCGATAATTTTTGTCAAACCAGTCATGGTGTTTTCATGGATTAAACCCAAGGACCTTGGATGTTGTCTGACAAACAATGTCTCTCAAGGTGCTCCATGCAGCTTTCAACTCTGTTACAAACAAACTTGGTTCTGTTTCTTAGACTGAACTTGTGAGTCTGTTTTGAAATCCTTTCCTAGTGGTGTCCTGTTTGACATATGATGCTTTAAGTTTATTAACCTTTTTTTTTTGTTTATGTCTGTGGGTACTTTATCTTGATGTTCATGGGAAGGTTGCTTCTTATAAGTTGGTGATCTGACCAGAAATCTGGATCTCTCATCAGTGAAGTGTAATTGATACCGTAAATGTCTTTCTGTCTTGTTATTACATAGTACAGTACATGTTACTTGTTTAGTTACAGCATAGATGCGGGTTATACATTAGAGTTTCCTTCTTTTAGACAGGTTGCTAGTCTTCTACTTCTTTGTTCCTTTTCCATCTCCGAGGACAAAGAAATGAGGTTGGGCTTTGAGGAGACTTTGTAAGTGCACACACACACATATATAACTTAGCATGGCATTGTGGTAACTCTTAGACTTTGTAAAACATTTTTCTTGTCTGTATTAGCACAAGTAGCTATACAGTTACCTTTGGAATTGAAACCATTTCTCTACAAAAGGTATGATGATGATACCTTTTGGCTTTTTACAGCAATGATCATGTAGTCAATTTTCTGATTTTATGTGCTCTATTTTATAAATATATAAAAGTACATGTATTGTTTTTCCTCAGCTCAATGCTCATTCTAAGTATTTGTGACTGATGGACACCATATGTTAACTCAAATGTTCTAAGCATGTACATATACATCAATTTCTGGAGACTGGTACATATGTATCAGTCTAATACAAGTCAGCTGAAAATGCAACAGGTGTTAAAATATTTAATGCAAGTTGTGAGAGTAACATGGTTGTGTACAGAGTTTTATACAGTTGGTACTTGTATATAAAAATAGTTTTACACCAGCAGCATTAGTGTAAGTGTAGAAAAGTACCCTATGTTTTTAGCAAAATGGTAATTATATATCAGACTACTAACAATGTGTAATTATATGATAAAAAATTAGAGGGACAGAATATTAAAAATGAATGCCAATTAACCTATAAATATTACATGTAAGTTTCAGTTATTTTTTAAATGCTCACTCTTCTGACCAACTTTATAATAACTTTAAATTCTTGAGGGCTAATTTCAGAGTATGTTAAAAAAAAAGTAAAGTTGGGCTGAAAAGAAATTAAGTTAGAAACGTCTCAAGTATCAATGTTTTGAAACTTCTGTGCCCATATCAAGTGACTTCTTATCATTATTAAAAATTAGTTGCATTTTTTGTACATTTGTTCAATTCTATTTACATTCAGGACCGGAGCATCCCTGGATAGTTCAGGCCTATGCTGACGGAGCTAAATTTCCATTTGGTTCAATTATTGCCCAGGAGGTGTTTCAAAGTGGAGTGGTTCCAGCAGATACTGACTTCAGAATTTTCACAGAGTTTGGAGGCATTCCAGGTATGTACTCAACATTACTGTTTCATTTGTTTTGTAGTTTTCCTTGTAAGATTCACACATGTAACTGTAAACTGTTGGATTGAAATTTAAAAATTAGATATTAAATGTAATTTCATAAGATATTTTTTAAAGTTTTAGTGAAATCAGTAACATCAAAGATTGCTTTCAACATGATTTAAAGAATCAAAAATGTTAATAGGATACTTAATGTACATGATTATGTGACTTATTAATTTTTTTTTTTTACAGTTCTTAAATATAAAGCATACATTATGTTTTTATCTACATGTAGTAAAACTGGAATTAATCTAGAATTACTATAAACTTTTCTAATGCTACAGCCTGTGGCCTGCTGACATCAGTTGTTTTTTTTTACATTCATCCAATGATTTGTGAGGCAGTTTTACTGTGCTTGTCCTAGGAAATCTTTTAATAACATAAAATACATTTGCTAAAATCATATGTTACACTTCTAATTTCTGAAGTGCTAAGTGAATCAAGGAAATGGTATCCTAATTCCTGTAGGAGATAGCATTTTGGATTTACATATTTCACGTTTGCCAAAGAGGTTTATTTTACTCATTCATAAAGAAAGTTTCCCGAGGACTTATCGATCTCCAGTGTTACCCTTTGATAACCAGATAGAGCTTTGAAAATGTTTATCTGTTTTAATAACCAAATATTTTTAGTATAAAAATGTGACTGTTTTACAGAAAAATAGAAAAACTCAAGGTACCCTTTAGCAAGCACACTGTATAATACACTGTTAATCAGGCATATGTCTGTAGTTGATTACTGCTTTCCAAATTTCAGGATTGGATTTTGCTTATGTGCGAAATGGTTATGTTTATCACACAAAATATGACAGGCCAGAGTTCATCAATGAAGGTTCTATTCAGAGAACAGGTGAAAACTTTTATCTTTTTTTTGTTTTTTATAGAATTCTATTTTTACATTTATACAATATACATGTATTTTGCATGTGTAACACAGAAAGTCACTCTATTTTGAACTTTTTAAAATGTTTAAACTTTTCATTTTTATCTTTATTAATAATTTTTATCATATCAGAAACCAAAATGACAGCTAGTTTTTATAGGTATAAATGATAATTTAAACCTACTTGTCAATTAGTTTCAACATTTTTAATTGTAAATTTTTTCTTTTTGTTTGCTTTTATTATAAAAGTAATTAAAATATATACATGTGGACAATGGCATTTTTATTGGTGTTTTTAGAGCTATAATATTAAAAACAAAAATGTTTTTATTTAAAATTTAACACTAAAAAGCTTTGGATACATTAAAAAATAAAAGTGTGTAGGACATTTTTTTTTTCTTAACCAATGTAACTTGAAATGTTTTTTTTCCCTAAAAGTTTTATTCTGCTCTTCCTAACTTGTTTTACAATATGTGAAATGTTTTGTACTGTGTGTTAAATTACACAAATTGTTTTATCTGAAAATTCTTGTTGTGGCTAAGTTCAGACTAACCAGTGACTGTGTCACCTTGTTAACTCTTTCACTGCCATTTTTATAGATAAACAATCCTCCCAGTGAAGGATCTGTTTTTAGATACACAAGATGAAATGTAATGACACATACTTTGAAATTTAATCATTTATCTGAAACTTGAAACTGATAAACTCATGTGATTAAGATCACAAGTTTCCTGGCTAAAACAAATATTATATAGTGTGGTTATATAGTTTATGCTGTATGTGTGTCCATGGCAGTGATCTAGATGTGAGAGACATGTGCATGCAGCAGTGAAAAGACTAAGTATGATAATTGAAGGATTTTGATATTCAGTTTTCTACTCTCTGACACTTATGGCCAATAGTTTTGTTATGTTAATAATATATGAACATTAATCACCTACCTAATTTTAAAGAATGTTATTCTAAATATTTCATTTATCAATGTCCATTTTACATGAAAACTCATCAATCAAATTCATCAATTTTTATTTCAACTGCATATACCAGATTTAATAATTACACTTTCCAAGTACTAACTACTATTCCAAGCATTGAAGCAAGTTTATGAATTTTGTGTACTGCAAGTTTTAGCATTAACTTTGTTGTTTTGCTGGTTTGAACTCATTCTTGCTTGCTAACTAGATTCACTAACAAGCTACATTATTAGCTTCAGTATTAGCTTCACTGAATTTGTCAGTTTTAAAATTAGCAGAACTAGTATGCTAACCTAAAGATGTTTAAAACTTTGAATCTTTTAATTTCATCAGATCCTCTTGAGAAGCAATGTTTATAAACTATCTGCCTATAGAAGGCCATAACCAAATAGCCAAAAACTTGTGCTAATACAAAAGTAAAACTGTTGAAGGCATTTGGAAGTTTTAACTAAAGTCTTTTATTTCTTCTTGCTAGAGTATTTCTGTGAATATATTTTGTCTTAAATGCTTTATGTCTCAGTCCTTTATTTTGTTAATTTTGTCAGAGCAGGATTTGGTTGGATTCCTAACCTATTCGTTAGGCCTATAAAACTCCAAATCTTTTAGTTGCAGTTAAGTACAATATGTTTAAATTAAGTTTTTAACTGAAAAATAAATTATTAGAATACCATTTTATATGTCAATTAATTGACATCTTAATTGAAACATATTCCATAAAATGTAAATTGATAAATTTGCAGTTTTTGGACTGTAATCACCTTTTTTGTTATAGTTTATGAGGCCTACATTTTGTTTTTGAAACAAAATAAAATGCATTTATCACAGATTTTATTTTTCCAGGAACATGTATAGAAAAATTATTGGTACTTTTACAGGACTTTTAACAGGAGGCATGTAAAAGTAGAAATGCATTGCAACATTACAGGAGACAAATGTATAAAGAAAAGGTGCAAATAAAATTAGTATGATTTCTACTATCATTGTCACACAAAAAGTGAATCATTTTATGTAACAAAGGACTCACACTTGGGGTGCATATAATTCTAATATTTGTCATAAGAAATCATGTGCGACTGCAAATTTTTTTTTTTCACATGACTATTAATTTAAAACCAGAACTTGTCCATTGGGCTGGACAATGACAACAAAAGCTTATTGGAATTGTGTTTATATATGCAGTACAAAAAAAACATTAAATTGCAGTTTCAATTTCAAAAGTTGGTAAAGCATTGGAAACTACTAGATGTAATATCAATGATAAAGATCACACTAGGTTGAAAATGTTTGTCACATTCTCCTTCATTTTTCCATTATTAGATCTATTAGTTATTTAGATTGTTCCAATTCTTGTGATCTCACAATGTGTTGGTTGGAAGATTCAATTACAGTATCTATGATGTACCTTTCTGCTTTTTCTGCAAAGACTGTTCATATTATGTATCATGATGTGGATCTAGTCTCTCTTTTAATATCATCCCTTCACCATTTTGTATGTGTGGAATTTTGCTGGTAATGTTTTTTCCTTATGAATTATCCCTTTTCTGTGAGGTAAAACTTGTGTATGAGTTGGAACAAACTACAAACAGGAACCTTGGTTCATGTACCTAACAAATGTGGCTGTTCACAGGACATACAAATTAGATACCATTTGTAGGGAATGTCAGAACTTTGTGTTGATGGTCTTTTAACTAGAAGATGACTGGAGTCCTTTGATGGTCTTTGCTTCCTTTTCTCTGTTTGAGGTAGACATTGCCACTTATTTTCTTCCAAACATGTTCATTATTCAGTGTATATATTATAACTATAAATCTATTCAAAAGTACCCTATTTGAAATATAAGTTTTTAATATTAAAATGGAATTTCATTAATAAATACAGATCTCTAAGCAGAAAAATCAAATCATATTGTAGAGATTTCAAACATTTTGTTGTATGCACAGGAATATTGTCATATATATTAATAAATTGATGTTTGTGGCATCTTATTTTTATGTTTCACAGGTGAGAATATGCTGGGACTAATTCATAATATTCTCAAGTCACCTCACTTTAATCACCCATTGGAGTACAGAAGTAGCAAGCTTGTATTCTTTGATGTACTGGGCTTGTTCATGATCACCTATTCTGCAAGTTTGGGTACCATTATGAATGAAAGTATTGCAATCTTGACTGTTTTGGAAATCCTTCTCAAAATAAGGTTAAGAATGGACAAAATAAGTGAGTATAATGAGCTAACTCGTTGAGTCAACCAGAATGAGTGCAAGATTCTTTATTTTATGTGGGATTAACAGAAATGATAAGTGTATTCTGTGTACTCATTACTGAACCAAGTGGGGAAAAATTAATACAAAAAATTTTCTTTGAGCACGTGATAGACAAGAAAACTATAAACTTTATGATTGTTCATAAATCAACAAATTGCTGCGTGGGAAGGCATGTACATATATACATTGTACACAAGTTTTATTGGGTAACTGAATTCACAGTTTGTGTTGCTCCAAAATATTAAACTTTGGTGGAAGAGATGCTTGCATATTACTCTCACTTCAGGAGAAGCACATTTATGTTTAGCCATTAAAAAACAATTGCAAGTATATGTTCTTCTATAGTAAGTAAAATAATTTCCTGCATCTAGCAACGTAAATGTTATTTAAAGGAAAGCTGAGCTCATAGGAAAAAAATTGATTAGTTGAAATTCATTCAGCACCTATATGTGAGTTACTTGACAATCAGAAAAGTTATTCATCTTCCTTTTAAAGAAAGTTTGTAAACCCAAAATATCATTACAACCTTTTAGATTTGTTAATAACTGTAAACATAATATTATTAAACAATAATACACACAGTAATTCCAAAAGAAAAGTAATAAAGCATGTAATCTGAAGTTTTTTTTATCACATAAGACATAAGTTGTATGAGAGACAAGAAGTAAGAAGTAGATAGTTACATTTGGTAAATAAGTTGTGTATTTTATAATACACATGAAAACAGGGCCATAGATTATTGAATATAAGTAAATATTTTCAGAAAGAATTTATAGGAGGATCCCAAGAAGCCCTGGAAATATGTCAAAAACCAGAAATATGTCAGAAATTTTGTACTATTACACAAGTGATTTCTGATACCTATAGACTGGACAGAAACAAAAAAATCTTATTAGAACAAAACATGTTATCCTGTTCCACTTTTATCATATTAAATGGAATATCTCTACTATGTCACTAGTTTATTGATTTTTTATTGAATTACTGTAATTTTGTTCACTGAATTGCATTCTTAGTTTTTCAGACAAGTAATATATTCTGAATCATTTTTTGCTTTTGTGTAGGATGTGTCATAGGAGATATTTTATTAACCCTAAATGAATCCCACTGTATTCTTCTATGCTGTGTTTGCACAAATTGCTTGTTAGTCCATGACTTTGGTTGTACAAAGATCCAAATACTATATGAGTCACATATAAAGATATAGCCAAAAACACTATCAATGTTGCAGTTAATCCCTGTAATTACTACTGGAGTTTCCTATGTAGTTTACACAGAAAATGAGTGTTTTTCACTCAGTTTTTGTCTTCAGTTTTTTATACAGGGTATTGTAACAGACAAAAAACATAAAATTACTTAATATAATGTAATATGGATACTCTACCAGTAATGAACAGTATGTAAACAATTCTATAATTTGAGGATTATTCATAATTAGAAATAAACTATGCATGGAAAACCAAGTAGTTTCATCATATTATATGAACTTTCATAGATAGGATCAGTATTCTGTATGCGAATAATGATGACTGAGAATTTCGTTTGCTAAGAGTGGAATAAGTAATAAACACATTACATGCATTAAAGATGACTGGCAGAATGTTTTTTTTTGTCATCCTAAATACAACTGTGTATATAAAAAGTTGAAAATTCTGTTTTGTGTACAAAGTGAATAGAATGCTCATGCTTGTGAATGGGCTGAGTGATGAGTAGTATTTATGATGACCAAAATATTCAAATCTAAGCATTACTTTGGGAATAGACCAAATTGAACAATTTATGATAGATACATAAAGATATGCATTGCAAGAGTATTTGCTCTTGAAAAGTATTAGATAATATTTAGTTTCCTATGGCCTCAGTCAAAAAATTAATTTAGATGAAAATTTTCATGGTTTTTTACGAGTTCTTTTGCTCTGATTATTATTTTAAGTAAAATTATGTTAGCTTCATATGATGAAACTGTTGCCTGATTGTTTCACATTGACAATGAGAAGAAAGATTGTTTTGAGATGCATATGAATTATTTAGCTTCACAAAAGGTATTAATAGATTTTTATTAGTGTTAAAGATAATAGTGTGTTTAATTTATAAATTTATTCAATTTGTTTGAAAGATTTATATTACAAAGATTTGTTGTTGTTTTTTGCAGTTAGTTAGTAACTGAACAGAGATGTTAAAACAACTAAGCATCTTGGCTGATAAATAAAAATAAGCTGTTTGGGACAAACTTGATATATTTAGAAGGACTGTATCATATGCAGTTAAATGGGATAAAATTTGTTACTAATGGTAAACTGAGGGTATGTAAAGTTATAATTCAGGGAAAAACAACTCTGATGGAAAAGTATCAAGATGTACAGGATGATGCAAAAGATACAATATAGTTGGTATGATATGGTAGGTACTAAAGAAAATATTATGAATACATTTGAAACCAATTTAATAATTGTTTGTTTCAGAGTAAGATATTAGAAATTAAACTGTTCTAAATGAAACAACTGTATATTCACTTTTGCCCAACTCTGTATATATATAGTTAGTTAGTTAATTTATTGGTAAGTTTTATATTAAAACACAATTCTTATGTCAGTTGTTTGTGGAGGAAAAAAATTTAATTATTGTGTTGGAAATATTTACTAAATGGAGTGTTAATTTAACTAAGAATGACTTGACAAATATTGACTTGTATGTAATTGAAATATCTATTGGTAATCCATAACTGTTTTCATATGGAAAAAAATAAAAACTTTATCAATAACTTTTATTTGGAATTGAGCTAATATCAAAATTTATCTAATAGCTTTCTACTTCTTGTAGGTTATTGACAGCAGTTTAGCCAAATAGAAGTAATAATGTGTATTTGAATATACATATATAGAAAATTATCATTAATACCGCTGCTGTCTAGTATGACAACTGCTTTGTGTCTTTTAATTATCTCATTAATGAACAATACTTGCTATTCTTTAGACACCACTGCAAGCCAGGAAGCAAGCAGACTTTTGATAGCTATAAGTATCACATTGGCATCTGCAGTACTTGCTCTGTGTGTTAACCTGGCCATTGCAGCTGTTCTTGGAGCAGTGGGCTACTCAATGACATGGTACAATAGACCATACTGGATTTTAGGAGTCTACTTTTTCCCTGCAGTGTCTTGTCTGATCTTAGTCCACTGGTTTGTCACTTTGCAGAGACGACAGGCAAGTATTTCTTACAAACTTTTTACTTTTTTATTCATAATTTTTTGTATTACACCTTACTTGCAAATTTGTATTTATACCAATTTATTTGCAGTAAAATAAGTAAAAGTTGAAAAATAACTTGCATGATAGTTATAATATTTTAATAAACTAGTTTTTAAAAACAATGATTTAGAAAATAGTGAATGTTTACATGAAGTTGTGATAACATAATTTGACTTAAAACTATTTCAATAAAAGTTGACAGTTATCTTTTTTTCATAATACTTTAAATAGGGCTGAAACTAATGTTTTTTGTAATTAAGTATAAGTACAATTAAAATATATATTAAGGAAAACAAAGCATATTTGTTAGTAGGAAGTGTAATTAGAAGAAACAAACATTTCAAAAATTAATAAAATGGTAATTCAAATAAAATCTTTAATTATTCAACAGGCAAGCTTTGAACAATACAATACACATGTTATTAAAGTCCTTGTTATTGCATTCCATCTAATTAATAGAGGGAGCGTTGCTTGTGAGTCTTACATGTGACTCTTTACATTGAAAAATTACACTTTTTTCTGTGTTTCTTTTGTCCAGTCCCATGCCTCAGTTCAGGGATCACCCCTTGTGTTGCACCTTTCACTGCCTACACCTTTCACCATTCCTCTTTGTCTATGTACCAGAGGCATAAGTCTTGCTTCAGTCTTTGGTCTTTTTCCCCAGGCTTCCATCGCTCCTGTACTTCTGTTTCTCACCTGTCCCAGCTCTTCATCTGATTGTTTGTTCAAGGTTTGTTTGTTTCAACTGTTGCTCTTTATAGAGCTGCCCTGTCAAACCCCCTCCTTTCTCGCTCTTCCAGAAAGTTTCTCTTCCCTGGCTTGTTCCATTTCTTTCATCTTGTCCAATCAACACATTTCCTTTGTTCTGCCAGATTGGGATCTCTATATTGTTCTTCCTATCCTGTCCAGTTCTTCCATTGCAATTTGCTCCTTGTAAGATATTTCTCTTATGACCTAAATCCTCCCCTTCCTGGCATGCAGTCTTCATTGTTCCACTTTTTATGACATCCTTTACCATTTCTTATATATTTTTCATTATCCGGATCCGGTATTCCTTCATCAACTTCGGCTGCCCTGGTAAGTTGTTTTGCCTTTTCTTCTGTTTCCTTTCCTTCCTTTTTTCACCTGTATGCTCATTTGTTTCCTGGTCATCTCATTTATCCATTTTGTTCTCTGCTCTGTTGTTTGGCTTGTACTGTCTCATTTTGTTGTTCTCATTCCTGTCTCATTGTTCCATGGCATTCCTGTTTTCCTGATCTTTCTCCTATTACGCTCTTGGGTTGGGTTCGTCAACTCCTACACCTGGCATATTTCGATGTGACCCTGGGCAGTCGCCATCTACACACCTAATCCATCATCTAACTTGACTCTGTCATTGTTTGGAGGGGGTCATTCAGGTCGGTACGTGGACAACTTCCTAAACTATTGTCACTCTTTCTCTGCACAACTTCGCTGTGTCTTACTCAGGCATATATTGTCTTCTTCCTTTGGTGATTCTACACACAACTGTTCACCTGTGACTGGGGTAAGTCATCATTTTTTTTTCTCTCTTTTACCGTTGCCTATACATCATTTTTCAGGATCCCACCTAGTGGAGGGTGTTGCCTGGTCAGGTATACTAAATTTTATATCTTAGCACTATATCTGTATACTTCTCCAATGCTCACTGTGGAGATAGGGTGTTTCTGTAAGACCACCGATGCTTTTCGGTGGTGTATTTATATCTACATATCACATTTTTTTTATATCAATATCTATATATATAGATATATATTTATATATATCCTGAGAACCATCACTGATAGACTTCCTGATTAAAGCAGATAACAATTTTTGCCCATCCCTACTGATGCGTAATTCTTACAATCCAGTTCTTACTGCTTTCCAAAATAGGGAAATGCAGACACCCATTACACTGTCTCTGGTGGGTTGTTCCTCTGGACCCCAAATGTAATCCCCCCCTTTCTTCTAGTGGAGCATAGGGGGTCCTTGCCACTTCTGGTTTCCAGTCGCTGGAGTAGTGGACTATGAAGGTTTCCTCACGAGTAGGTTTGTAAAATAACACAGTGTCATAGCCATATGTACTCACTCAATGAGAAGAGGGCAGTTGTCGTTATGCTGCATGTTATACACACAATATGTCACAAAATTTATTATGCAAGGTGCTTCCACAGGATGTTTTCTGCCCAGATGGACCACACTTGACATAATCCACAGTATACCAAGGGGCTTCCCCTGGATATTTTTGCTGGGTGGACCTCGTGTGACTATCTTGATATCAATCGAAGGTTCTTAATCTGGATGTTTTCTGCCTGGACAGACCTCACTTGGCCTATTCATATAAGGTCCTTTAGCCCTAGCCATGTATTCTATTCGTTTCTGCCCTACTTATCTTCTTTACTGGGTGAAGAGTATACCTGTTCCAGAAGTAGTGCTATACCCCACAGGTATGCCTCATATTTTAATTGAGGCACACCTGCTTTTTTTATACTAGTCGCTCTCTGCTTGATTGTTTTCCCACCTTTCCAATGTGGGATTCTACATATTGGGGAGAGGAGGTAGTACTGTTTCAGAAGCTAACATTTTCTAATACTGAAAATCTATTTCTGATATGTACTTATCTCCACTCACCCACTTCCCATCCACTAATTTGCCAGTTACAAGCTGCGAATACATATCTTGATGTTTGTTTATCTATCATAGTAAGGTTAAATGGCTTTTAATATACAAAAATAATTATGATATTTTCATTGTATATATATTGTTGAATATTCAAATACAATCCCAGTAGCAAAATCCACTATTCATTTCAGCTATACTATGCTTTCTTGATATATTTAAAAAAACTATTTCTTAAAAGAAATAAGCACTCGGCCTAAATGGAATGAAAATAAGCTCAAAAAATTATATTTTTTCTGTATGAGAGCAAAAATTACATTTATAAATGCCAGTTCTTAAGTGGCAAGAAGTGACAGTGAATCTTGGTTCTACTTCAGATCTGTGCAAAGTGAATTAATAGTATTCTAATCTTAGCCACAGTATAGCGGCTTATAGAATGGCTCTGAGTTTTTGTTCAAGTAAAACTTTTAACTCGTAGCTCTGTCATCTCTTAACTGATTTGAGATCTAATTACAGTTTTGGACTCAGGAGGTGAAACCCCTTTTGATTGATGTATTTTCACCACACCCAAGGTCTCATAGTTTAATTTACTCTAATCCTGCCTAAAAGAATTTCAATTTGAGGGTAGGCTGGTAGAGATCCTGAGGAGTAATGAAATCAAATTGTGTATATGAACATCCCATGCTTGTTATTGCTGGTGCACAAAAATATAACTAATAAAAAAGTCTCATAGATTAAGTTACTCTAATTCTGCCTAAAATAATTTCAAGTTCCATAGCTATTGAGTATTTCCTGTTGTTTAATTTGCCATAATAAATAGTGACTTTTTATTCTTTTTTTAGAAGATTGTTAAGAATATGTATACGTTTACTTGATAGCTGTATATTTCTATTATAAATATTTTCTGTGGTTTATGTTGAAATTGTAGTCCCCATTTTTCTGCAGTTTAATGTTTGTGAATATGTCATTTATTCGTTATTAGGTTGTAAGCCACAAATATTTTAGTTTTGCATATTTTAAAACATAGCAGGCTGGTTCCCAAAAAGTGTCAATTATCCACCAAAAAATTAAATTAGGAATATGATCTTTTCTAGTTTTTTTATGAAGCTGTAGAGTAAATCTGCTTGTCACAGTAGAAGGAAAGGTTTTTGTGAAACTGTAGGGTAAATCCACTTGTTGCATCAAACGGCTCTAAATTTCAAAGTGGATATATCTGCGTGATGCCTTGGTAGGGTTAAGAACCATGATACCTTTTTTTAAGTTGTTGTATCTTTACATCAGCAATTTTTTTATTAGTATTAAAAACTATTTTATTTCTCCAGAAGAGGGTGTAGGTATATTTGGTTTGGACATCATACTAAAAATATACATACTTACCTGTAATAATTGAAAAAAATTATATTCTCTACAGTGTATGTGGTTGATATATATCATCAAAAAGTCAGTCACTTCCTTACATGCACTATATTTTGATACCCGTAATATAAAATTAAAGGACAACAAGGGATTTTTTGGTCCATCTAGGATGTCTTATCTACTAAATCAAACTATACTAAAAAAAATCTCAAAGCCAGCCATTATTATTTAAATACTTATCAAGATTTCCCTTAAACTCCTTTAAATTAACTGCATCCATTACATCTGAAGTCAACTTGTTCCAAAGGCCAACCACCCTGTTAGAAAAATAATATTGTCTTAGCTGATTAATGCTCCTACTCTGCTAATATTTATATTTGTGTCCTCCTAGTCTTACAATTCTTATCATTAAATGTGAAAAAAGATGATACATCAGCACTGTCAATTCCCTTAACAACCTTAAACACCTCAGTCAGATCCACCCTAACTCTTCTTTTTTTTCAAGACAAAACAAGTTCAGTGATCTTAACCTAACCTTGTATAACAACCTTTCCATCGTAGGTATCATCACAGTAGCTCTCCTCTTAACTCTTTCAAACAATTCCCTTAACAACCTTAAACACCTCAATCAGATCCACTCTAACTCTTCTTTTTTTTCAAGACAAAACAAGTTCAGTGATCTTAACCTAACCTTGTATAACAACCTTTCCATCGTAGGTATCATCACAGTAGCTCTCCTCTTAA
>NW_013666088.1:52554-64261 GCF_000517525.1 Limulus polyphemus
CAGTGTTCTTTCTGAGGTAAGGACACCAAGACTGAACACAGTACTTCAAATGTGGCCTGACCAATGACCTATACAGTGTGAACTTAAAGCAATTAAAAATACCATTTCATATACACAGATACAAAAACTTCAGCTAATATATAATTTCATGATAAATAGTGGTTTTGATTTCAACCTGTGAAACACTTTTAAACTTGCAGCTTTTTTCCTATTTCTAGTTTGAGATGCTAGTAAACTTAAATTTCCTCTTTCCTGGTTCCAATTTAGGCAACACTTAAATTCATTGATTTTTTTACCATTAATTTCAACCTATTAGACACTTTCCATACTAAGCTCTTTCATTTTTTTAAACAAAAAATTTACTTCAAAAAGTTAGTTTTTGGTTAAATAATTCTACTTTATATTTCAATAGTAATGCATTTTGATAAATGAGCATTGTAGTTATTCAAGGACTGTTTATTAGGTTTTTTTGCTTATTAGTTATTTTGATATTTTAGAATATTTAAATCATTATAACAAGAGTAGAAGAAATTTATTTGATTACATCGCTTTTTAATGTACTCAGGCTAAAGGCAGTGACTGGGAAGCAGAGGAGCTTTATTATGATGCTATACGAGTGATATGGGCTGTGATCATCTGTTTAATGACTCGGTTTGATATTCACTCCGCCTATTTACCCACTGTGCTTTTGCTTTTTACTACAACTATACGTAGCCTAGGGGGTCGACTCTGCATTTCAGCTAGAACCAAAGGTAAAAAAATGTTTATATTGTTATGAGTGGTGTAGTAATAAATTGTTATAACATTAATACATATACATGGATGAGAATTTAAGCATATTACCAGTAATATGTTGTCATTAAATGTTTATTCGATTTTTATTCCTGATGATCTTACATTTTACTTAAATTAATCATATGACTTATTTTCCTTCCCATTACATGAAATGTTTGCTATTAGCCAAATAAATATATTTTATATAAGGATTTGTTTCTTTTTCTAGGTGCTCATATGAAACTTATAATGGTACACCTATCTTCTCAAGCCATTCCTCTTGTGATAATATTATATAACTGCTGGCAAGTCTATCTGGTATTTGTTCCAATTATGGGACGAACAGGAGCCCAGGTTAACCCAGATCTCTTCATTGGTGCAGTAACTGCTATAGTAGCCTACATTTGTACAAGCTACATGGTATGAAACATAAAAGAAATGCAAACATCTTCCATTTTATTTCAAATTGTTTGAATAGTCAATTTACAAGTATTTCTTCTACACAGATTTTCAGCAGTAAACAAGATTCACTGTTCTTTGACTTATCAAGTTATCAGTAAATATAATTACTGTGTTCTGATTTAAATAAAAACAATTTTGAAAGATTATTACTGTGAAGGCTAGAATGTACTAAACCACACACTTAACAGCTGTTGTTAGCTGACTTCATTAACAGAAAAAAAAACTGAAAAAAAAATAATTATAGACTTATGTATAGAGTTATGGTACACTAAGATTAATTAAAACATATAAAAATTATTTTCACTGTAGCAATAGAGTGGACTCCAGTCCTTTTGTTCTTGGTTGTCATTTCATTAGAGGTCTGCTAAAAATTATTATAAAGCTTATTAGTTTAGAAGGGTTAGTTCCAAATTTTAGTGATTAATAATATATAACATACCTATTTTCATAGACTTAGAAGGTACACATTTAAAAGCAATGGGTTGTTTTTATTCTCTCTTTCATGAAGAAAAATGTTTTTTATAATGATTATAATATTTTTTGTTTATCATAAAGGAAATACGTAACATATAAAAGAGCAATTTTAGTACATTTAACTTTAGTGTCAGTTTGTTTTAAAATATGACAGATATTTTGAACATCATTATATCTTCATGGTTTAATTTTACACTTTAGAACAAAAATGTAGTTATAATAAAATGAGTTTTCATTTAGGTATGGTTAACAATAAAATCTGGATCACTTTTGAATCAGTTTTTGCTCTAAGTTATTTTAACAGAATTTTGATTTATATTTTCTTATAACAAAAATTCTTAATAGTTAAAAGTTTTGTTTTGTTTCTTACAGTTGACTTTGGTACATGTGGCACGTTATGTCTTACAAACTGTCGGGGTTTTATTTTTGCTGTTCATATCATGTTTGTGTATTGTATGCCTTAGCCCACTAGGATTTCCATATTCAGAGGATGCAACTAGTCCTGCTCCACAAAAGTATATTATTGCTGTAAGTACATGCAGCTTTTTTTTAACCCTAAAATATGAATATTAGATCTCAAAAATGACTTTTTTATTTGTAAGAAATATATATCCAAATAAAAACAACAACAAATTTTTGTCTTTCAGTTAGATAAATTTAAAAAGCTATTGAGTTACATCATAAAACCTGATAGAACATTTACCAAGTTTTAAGGCAAAAACCATTACTTTGATAAATTAAGCCTATACAGCTTTTATATTGTACTAGCTGAGTTACCTGGCATTGCACAGTGAAAATTTAGATTTGAAATATATAGATCAGTATTTTTTCAGCAAATTATTCAGTAAGTAGACAAAAGCTGTGATGCGAGAAATGAAAAAGCATTTAATCAAACAAAGCTTTATTTGAAATTAAATTGTGTTTGAGCTTGTCTTGTTCTTTGAGCCTGAAGTCGTACATCATGTTGCTCCTCTGTTATTAATTGATAAAATGAAACTAATCAAGGACATAAAACCTTGATATATGAAAGGCTTTTTTTTTTCTTGATTGTTATAACAATTTCATTATGCATAAGAACAGAATCTTGGAATCTCAGAACAGTGATAATCAATGAAATTTATAATTTATTTCCACTGAGGTACATAGTGCTTTTATTTTAGTAGTCCAGAACATAGAAAACAGCATAGAAATGAAATTTGGTTGCTGTGCTCAATTGAAAAGTTAACTGTGTTTCTGAAATGATAACTCGCCTCTACACAGATTAGCTTTCTTCTTCAGATGTCTGCCAAAAGGATTTGTATGCCACTAGCCTTGAGGCAACTCCCACCTAATTTCACTTAATTGTACATCAATTGCACCGCTGCATGATGATGTCATCATGTGACAAAGCCCTCCACCAATAGCAGAGTGACACACCTACATGCCCGCTAACTCCCACTGTGCATTTGCTCTCATGAATCTTCATTTTTTTCCTAGGTGCTGTAGAGCACGGACATGTTTAAATTTCTCATCTGTGTTCAAGTTATTGAGACTTGCATCATTCACAAAACTTTCTTTAGCTTTTTTTTCAAGAGCTTTAATATTTTATCATGATCTCTCAAATAGGGATGATTTATACTTAGTTCTGAGTGTCGGATGTTGTTCACCCTTAGACCTTATTTCTGCTGTGGCTTTGGAAGCTTGTTAACTGTCAGGGTTGTTGCAACTGTTGTTCAACTTGTTGTGGATTACTACATACTTAAAGGGCCTCCTACTCCTGTCTCGTTGGTCTAATTACTTTCTGCACAGTCGGGAATGATCTATTAGGCTACAGCCTTCACCTGATTTGCTTTGGGTAATACTTTACCATTCATGAAATGACCTTAACCTTTTAATCTCTTTATGGATTTCCATCTCAGGTATGCTCCTTTCCATTTATTTTGGCTGTGTACTTTATTATTTTGTTTCCTCACTTTCTGATCCACAATTCCTGGGTTTATCTTGTCTTTCCACCTTGTTTCTTATTAGATTTTATAACATTACCTTTATCTAATAGCTCCTTTCTTATGCCCATATTTCATCCCTCTCATGTTTGTGACTCTCTTTGTCCTGAATTGTAGACTTTTTTCTCTTCCTTTTCACAATTCATTATTGGTATCTATCTGGCCATTTTGGGGATTGAGCCTATACTTTCTATTCACTTTCTAATTTCCCATTCCAGATTTGTTTTGTCTTTTTTTCTTCTACTTTTCTGTATTCTCTTTCCTAACTCCACCTTTTACCTGAGTCACTTCTTAATACTTTTGATGGTTTCTGCAGACATTTGTTCCCTTCTTTGTTTGGCCTCTTCCACTTCTTCTGCTCTATCTCTCCATACTTTGTTCCCCTGCTTATTGGGTTGGGTTACATCCCTCTTTACTGTACTCCTTCCTTCTACTTGTGTACTTATTATTTGTCTGGCTTTTTTTTTGTTTCCCAGACATCTTCAGTGATGTTCCTTTCCCCCTGATGACCTGGTCAGATGTTGTAAAACTTCTGTCCTCGTTATCTTCGACCTTACCCTTTACTTCTTTTCCTCATCTAGATCAGTCTCCTTCCCACCATTCCATTCTGCATTCCAGGCCTTCCTCCTTTTTTTTTTCTCTCATCTTTTCTCTACAGAATTCTCATTTGTCACTCTTCTTGCCAGTGACTATCATGCATGTTCGTTTCTGTGGGTACCTTTCTCTTCTCCTGCTGTTCATCTCAATTTCTGCCACCAATTGTTTTCCATTTCTTCACCTTGTTCTCTTTCCTCACTCTTCTTCTCTTTGATTTTCTTTTTATTTCCTTTTCTCCTTCCTCAAACTCCATCTATGGTTTTTTGTCACCTGAACTGCAGTTGACCATGGTCAATGTGTTGGACACCTTCCTACATGTGTTTCTTGGCTCATCCTCCCTTTTTTTTCTCTGTCATGTCCATCTTTTTTTTTGCATCTTCTCATTTCTTGCTCTTATATTTGACCCAGCATCAGCCCTTCTTGTATTCTTTGGTATTGTGAGGCCTTCTCTTCCCATATTCACAACCTGGGACTATTTATATTCTTGGATATTTCCTCTTTTCCTACCTCTCTTTTATGGTAGCTACTAGGTTGGGGGGACTAACCTTGGGACCTAAGTCCCCTCTCACACCCACTCAGTGTTGGGTACTTTTGGGTATTTCCTTCTTCTCTCATCTCAACCAAATTTGGCCTTTTTTCTTCACCTGTGTGCTATGGTATATCTTTCATCAGGTTTTACACATTTTGTTTTCTACCTGCAGGAGAGGTTCTTGCACTTTTGGATACTCTGGCTTCCATGGAGCCCCCTCATTACTTTATGGTATGCCCTCATATATCTCCCTCAGTAGACCTTGTGGACCCAAGGTTTTCTTTCTTGGACTCCTTTTCCCTCTTTTGTAACCTCTCCTCAAGGAATTGCTATAGTGACTGGACCCTGCCCATAATACTTTCACTATTCCCTTACCACCTCTCAAACTAGATCTTTCCCTTCTTCGATTCCTCTCTCTCTCAGATTGAAGCACAGTTTTCGATTTTGGATGCTGGGCAAGAGCTCACTCCACATCAACATGCTCTACTTCTCACTCTTTGTTGGGCATGTTCCCATTCCTGTCCTTACTGATGGTTCACTTGATTGTGTTCCCCTCAGCTTATTCCATAGTCTTTTCTTGCTTCAACTATCCTTGTGGTTCTTGTTCCAGGGTCTTTTTTATTTTAGGTATTAACCATATACTTCTGAGCCTTTTCACATTCCTTGCCAGGAGCATCAATGTTTGTGGTGACTGCCAGTCTGTATTCGATCAACAAAATAGTCTCCACAAACCCATATCTTCTGTGGGGTTTACCCTTGGTAGGACATGTCCGTTTTGGATGATTTTGCCACCTTGCTAAACTCTTGGCTTCCTCTTGGTCTTACCTCTTTCTGTATACCTACTCTCTTATGAGTCTCCTTCTAGGCCGTGGTTTACATACTACTCTCATTCTTGGGTCTTATTATTGACACCTCTTTGACCACCTTAGCCTTGGTCTGATTGATATTCCGACCCTTTTTTATCTTCCCATTCTCCCCTCTCTCTCTTGCTTCTCATTCTCACACTTCTCTTCTTCATAGAGAGTTATTCTCCCTCCACCCTCATGCATGGAATTTGCCCAGTCTGTTGCCTACTGGGCCAGACTTTCCACTAATGTGACTTTATTCTTATCATCATTCCATTGCACTTGTCTGTCATCATCTGTGGCGGGTCTTTTGTCATTGGTCCTTCTCCCATTTCTTTCCTCCTGACAGTAATTCTGTGTACCACCTTTCTGCCTTTCTTACATGACTGTTCAATGGATTCTTGGTCTTAGCTTTTTCTAGTTGTCAGGTGGTCCTGTTCATGGTTTTTCTCCTTCACTGGTACCAGGAGGTGATTTTTCCCTGATCCTCTTCATTCTGTTCTGCTCCTTCTTTCTTTTCAGTCCTCACACTACTCCCTTGCCTTAATGAAGTTTTGCATGATATTGTACATGCCCCATTGCTGTTGATTTCTTAGCTTTTATATCATCTTTCTCTCTTCTGATTACCATTGTTCCAATATCTTTCCTTTGGGTACTTCTTGCACCACCTTTCACCACACTTATCTTTATCTTTCCCTGGACTGATTCTTTCTTCATTGGACTTTGACTGGTCATGAGTTACACCATACTTCTCTTCTATCACTATTTCCATTTTCTTCACATTTGATTTGTCACCTTTTACATTTCTTTTTCAGCAGCCCTTGGATGAGCTCTTCCAGGCAGGTATGTAAACTCTTTCCACACACATTCATCTCCTTCTCTATGCTTTCTGGCTGTTTTATCTCCTGATTATTTTTGATGTCCACAGGTCAACATTCTTCAATCACTCCCACCATTTCTGAGAAGAATACGTACTGTATCTGTTTCAGAGCTCTAATTTCCTTACATAGGTTCCCACCAGATGGCTGGTGTTGCCTCCTGGGGTATATTTACCAAAAATCTACAATGATCCAGGATTATGGAAAGCACTTATACCATCCACCCTGACTCTGCATGTGCCCACTGTGAAATGGGTTTTTTGCAAGACCACTTAAGGTATCACCTCTTGTCTGATCCAGACTGTACCTATTCCATGGACTATCATGGAAAAAGCCAGAACCAGGGAAATCTTCTACCCACTTCTCTGGCTCACAGTTGCTGGCTTTTAAAAATATGGCTTCATGGTCACCCGTTGCATTGTCTCCAGCAAAATAACTTTCCAGACTAAAGGACTGAAGCGGATCTAGGCTCTTTCAAAATTAACTTTGTCTAAGCACCCAGGAATGGGAGCGAGAAAGGTGACTGGAAAGTACATGTGATTTATTGAAAATTATGATGTTGTAAGTGCACAGGTTTTGTACTTACAATGTTTCTCATTGACCAGATGCTGTTTATTTTCATCTGAACTTCTGTTCTCTGTAAATACAGGCATATTTAATTTCATAGTAAATGAGGATGTATTTCTCACTACACTGACTTTTATGTATTCTCATTTCCAAAACTGTGTAAAATTTTGTTTACTTAAAGCAGCATTTTCCAACCTTTTTCTCTTCGCGAACCTCTTGAGTAATAATAGTTTTTAGATTGAACTCCTTTTAAACAGTAACAAATTTTGTAAAATAAAATAATTTATTGAAAATAAAAAGTTTCTGTAACACATGGTATGTAACACGTTTACAATATAATCTGAATCTGATATTATCATTAGTTTGTAGTTAGTACCCAGTAAAATTGAAATATAAAATTTAAAGGAAAACCATTTAACTAAAACTAGTGAGACTTCTGAGCTTGCTTTGAAGAATACAGTGCTTAAAGTTTGGCTCAACAGAGAGAGATATATAGTCTTAAATCTGGCTCTGCATCAAGCTACTTTCTTCTTTAAACCCTATGGGTTTGCAATCCACTGATTGAGAAATGCTGACTTAAAGGAATCTACTGTTCTCTGGATTCTTAGTTTGATTTTGACTTTTTCACTACAAAGAAATCATATTTTCCATCCATTTTCATGTAGGCCTACATGCTTGTTTGCAGATTGCAGTACTAGTTCCACTTAGTGTTCTGGTCCTTTTCTGAATTCACTTTAGAATAGAGCTTTTGTGGGAAATATTGCCCTGTTTACACAAGTCTGAGAGCTGATTTTTATGAAAGAGCAAGGAAGTTGGCTTCCAAATTTACATAAAAGTTTTCTTTCTTAGCTTTCGAACCCAGCTTGGTCACTGTTGTACTTTTCAACCAATCACATGTATTTCTACAATTATCTTCCTTTCTTCTGTTTCCAGCTGCCTGGACACAGCCTTTGAAATTTTTCCAGGAATATTCATTTCACGTCTCATGAACCTTTTCTGAAACAACCTCAAAATATAACTTTTATGTGTATACAACTGGTGCTGTTTGTCACTGCTGTGGAGATAGTATTGATGTTGTGCTGATATAAAGACTTCAACCAGTTTACATTTAAAAATAATTCTTTATGATAAACATTTGTCTAACAGCTGCCACAGTTAATGTAAAATTGGGTTAAAATTAATGCATTATAAAAATGATTTTTATATTTTTCAAATTTGTTAGTATTTAAAAAGAACATAGATGTTTGTTAATTAAATGCTACACAAAAACAATTCAAAAAAATGTTATCACAATTGAATTATCAAGAAATGAATCAGTTGGGCAGTGTCACAGCTAGGTCACAAAAACTTCTTCAGTTCTAAAAATGTTTTCCCCAGTTTATTTCTTACTATCACAGTGAAATTGGAAAATAACATTAGAATTGTTTAAGGGTGCACATTATCCTATGGTTACAGGATTTTCTGTATTTAATTGGTTTAGTGTTAAAATATTAATTAAAGGTGTGTACCTTTGTTTGTGGTACTTGTCAAGTTGACTTCAAGATTTGTCTACTATGGGGTTATCACTTTTTCAGAAATTTCTAATATTAAACAATGGTAGGCACCATTAAAAATGTCTTCAGTTAAAATTATAATTTGATATTTAATACCAGAATAACAATAAATAGATCATGAGTTTTAAATTTCAATTATCAAGAGTGAGGCAGAGTTTCAGTGAAATGAGACTTGGTGATCAAAACATGGTATCTTGTTTGGTTAGAATATCATACTTAAGATTTGAACATTTACTATTTAGTTTTTCTAACTTTTTATTAACATTCCACCTGAACTAGAAAAAAATATGACTAAAATTAGTTACAGAAATAAAAAAACCACAATTTTACAACAAATGTTCTATTACCATTTCTCTCTAGTCTTTCTCAATAATTTTTTAAATCTCTTTAACTAGATTTGGTGGAAAGAAGAGTTTCTTAATTTATAGCACCAGTCTATTGTTATCCCTTTTTTTTTAAGCCTGGGGAGAATTGCAAAAATCTTTTTAATTATAGGCCCTCTTTTTATTTGTGTGTAAATAAAAGATAATAATTTATATTATAATACAGAACTGTACATGCAATGACTTAAATCAATTCTGAAGGCATTGCTCTCAATTTTGCTATAAATATTTCGAATTGTGTGAATGTGCATGTTTAGTTGTTGGAAGCCAAAATGATGTAAACTAAAGTGGTTTATTTACACTGTACTTTTCAGAGCTATGCCTTGATTGACGAAAATCACTGCCATCTTTTGGCAATGTATAAAGACTTTCACAGTGACATCCCTGATGTCACAACAGGTTATTCATTTTATTTTACTTTGGGGACATTTTGCATTATTTGTTGACGAGAAAGGATAAGCTATTTGTTTTGCCATTCCTGTGTGTTGAAATAAACTTTAATTTGTTTCTTACTTTATTTCTTTCATATTTTAGGCTCTATTGCATAAGATTATTAAATTCTCTTATGTAATCAGTTACATGGCTGGTTGAGTCTGTTATGTTGTTTGTTTAGGTCTGACTCACTTCAGTGCATGGGCTCATTAATGCACATGCTCGATTATACACTGCCCTGCACACAGTTGCTTACACCATTATTATTTTCTTACAGTCTGGCAAATCAAAATTTGCAAGTATGATAACCCTACCTCCATTTCATCGTGCAAATACATTCTTTCAACTTTCAAAAGTATGGAACAATCCTTTAAGTACTTTATGTAATTTATGAGCAGTGCTGTAATTATTAGTGGGCCTAAACAATTCTAACTATTCCCAAAACACCTACCACCGATCCAACAAGCAGTGTTATTTTCCTTATTGTACACTTTATCACCAACGTAGATTATCCATCAGTCCCTATGAGTAATGTTTGGTGCAGATAGCAGCTGTTGTTCTGTGCCATAAACCTTTCAAGCAATAACAAAACAACATGTAATTCTAGCTTTGTGTATGGATCAGATATGGTATAATAGATTTCCTCTGGTCATATTCCTTGGTTTTAAGAATTAATGTGCCCCCAACCCTGTGGGTCAGTGGTAAGTCTAAGGGCTTGTATCACTAAAATTAGGGTTTTGATATCCACAATTGGCAGAGAACAGGTAGTCCATTGTTTAGTTTTTTGCTTAACAACAAACTGATAAATGAAGTATCTCATTTTGAAATCACTTTATCTTAACCACTTCAGATGTCTTTTAAATACATACCTTGCAAAGTGAAAATCTCTAGGTTGTTTGGATGTGAAATAGATTAAACTACTTTAATACTCTTACATTTTTGAATGGAGTGAAGTATATGGACAGTTCAAAGTATCTTTTATTTCACACTGCTACATGAACTTTTTTACTATTGCTATATATATATATTCCAGGTGAATGAATGTAAGGATTCTGATATCACATATTTTTGTCAAGTTATCAACTACAAATTGAAGTGCATCATCTAATGAAAGTAGATGTCATTTATAATAGGTTAATTATAAGTTTTAATAAAAAATAGTAATGCCAAGCATGGTAAGGAAGGTGTTTAAGAGGAAAATATTTGGTAGTATATTTTCCATTTTTCAAAAACTTGTATTTTCTGTGACATTATATAGCATTACTTGTATGACTTCTTTTCAAATACAGTCCTTTCAAATTTTAATATAAACTTTACAAAATTTATTTTGCATGGATTTTTAGAAGGACTTTGGTAGTTTGATGCATATATTCATTATGAAGACAAAATTTCCCCGCAGAAAGTAAAGTTTAAATTCTGTGCCACTCTTTTATGTTAAAAAAATTTCCATATGTTCCATTCATTTAAGATTATATGGACATTTTAAAGTTGTGGTCATCAGTGAACAATACAGCAATGGTAAATCCCTCTCATAATTTTCATAAGTATAGTCACAAGTACTTGGGAAACATTTTGCATATGTTTTCTTCAAATATACATAACTCACTCTGATTCTTTTTTCTTTTTTTTTAAGACAGGCTTTAAAGTGTTGGGTGGTTTTTACATTTGCTTGATCTTTTAATTTTTTTACTTATCTGTAAGTGTGGCCAAATTAAATCAAGTTGATCTTAAAAGGTGAAAATGTATTTCATGCTATATATTCCATCAAAGTTATTAATTAGCATACACTACATATTGATATTCTTTTTATGACAGCATGTGGAGCGAAATTTTCATAACAAGTCTGGTGAACTGCTATTGTCAGATGGGGGATTCTGGGTTGTTCCCTTGGACCATAATGGACCATATTCACTCTTTCCATTTGTGCCTGAATTACAGGATGCAGAACTTGTTGACTGTGTTATTCATCCCTACTGTGGCATGCCTTATTATCTACCCTTTGTTTCTAAGTTAAAGTAAGTGCTTAAATCTAAAGTGTATGTGTCGTATCTTGCTAAATATCCACCATATGTACAATGTATGTGGTGTGGTTGGTGGATGCAGCACATTATTTTTATTACTTCATATTTATTAAACCTCTGTTATTTACTCATACTTCATGTAGTTACATTAAAACTAGCAGAAACACTGCTGTACGGCAGTTAATTGAAATATACACCTGGAAAAAAGCT
>NW_013666088.1:64730-78347 GCF_000517525.1 Limulus polyphemus
ACGGATATCAGAGGCACAGAGATGGCAAATTATTGGCATGAATTCCTTTTAATGTAATAACAATGGAATACAGAAATCATCAGTTAATTTTCTATAAACTATGTTCAGTTTGATAGCTTATCACTAACTTTATCTTCAGTACTATATAAGTATGTAAATGCTTTTAATTCTACAGAATACTAAGTTTGTTATATATCATTTAGAACTTTACTGATGAACACAATGGTATTGTGTTGTATGCAAATTGTTGTTCTTCCCTTGTTTCTCACTTGAAGAAAGTGATGTGTTTTTTTCTTCTTCAAAGCCTTGAATTAGCACATCATGATATTAACATAAAACTCTCACTAAGATTATCTTGGCCATATGGTAATGCAAGGTACCACCTTAGAACTGCCTGGGAAAATTATTAAAGAAGTACACATTTACAGAGGGTTAATTTAATCACACTTTATTTCAATGATTTCTAAACAACAGTGGTGCTTTATTGCAGATGCAAGCTATGCTGTCATAGGTGAAATGTATAGCACCTACAGTAATGTGAATCATTATGAAAACACACAGGTGATACATGTACATGAATCAGAAATGAAACCATATAAATCCAAGCACTTTCGAAAAGTAAATTTTTCCTTTATCTGGGATAAGGTACGATGAAATTATTAAAGATACAAAACATTATCACAGAAAATATGAAAGAAAAGCAAATAAATTGTACAATGCACTATTATTTTGTTTGTGAGTATTTGCTTTACACTGAATAATGTATAACAGTTTATTTTCATGCTGCAATACAGATTGTCATTGTATGGTTGAAATATTGTTCCAAATGTCAGTTTTTACTTACAACTTCAAGAATATTCATGATGAGATTTTGTACAGACTAGCTACGGTTGTGAGTGTTTCATAAACCTCTTTACCATCAAGATATTATTTGCTGTATGCTTTGGATTATTATCTTCCTGAAAGATGAATCTCCACCCAGTGAGTTGTGTTTTTGAGGGAATTGCCTGATAGATCAGAATGTGCCTGTAATTGTCAGCAGTCAGAATGCCATTTAATTTTGTGTAGATCACTGACATTGTTGGCTGAGACACATCCTCAAACTTGTATTGATTCCTCATCATGCTTCACTGTAGATGCAGGGGTAAGAATCTCTTTGTGATCTGCAATTACCCAATTTTATAGACACACTGTAAGCCATTCACAAGATCAATGTAAATCCAATCATATAAAAATTTGCAATATTGGGAAGGGGGTTGAGTTGGAGACTGAAAATGAAATTATCTCACACATACTGCGGGAAATCCTTTGTTACAATTCCTGGAAGTGAAGAGTGTAGTCTAAAAGTCTTCTTGACCAATGGCAAACAGTCTTTCTAAATCAGGGTCTATCTTCTCAGTTGATTGGTGCCATATTAGAACTAGCACGTGTGTTGGAGTCATATTTGTTTTGACATGAAAATATTATTTAAAGTTAATGATGAAAATGCACACAAGTTTCATGAAATTATGAAAGGGGTTATTTTGAATGAATTGTTCTTATCTGAAGAAAAAAAAAATAATGTACTTGAAAGAATTAAATCTTCTGTTATGGAAAATCAATGTTTTTTCTACTGTTGTTAATGCACATATATAGGAGATACACAATATAGAAGCAGTTGTGTCAATATTAACATTAACTCTGCATGGATGCCTAAATATTAAGTTAAAATGCACTACGCTTCTTTTATAAATAACACATTTTCTCTCCTCTTTCCCTGCCTCCAGACTATGGTGCCAATCGTAGTATCAGCTGTACTTGCCGTTAACTTCCAGAGTTTTTCAGCCTAAACTGTTCTCATCTCTGTAGGTATTGTACATTGATTATGGTACCATTCTTTTTCAACGATCAACCAAACTGTCATTGATTGTTGGTAAACAGTTCACATGTATTCATCTCTAAAGAGCACATGGCCCCATCTTCCCTCATTCCACTGTATGTAGCCATATCTCCATTTCAACCTTTCAGTTTGGTTACATCTTTTCAGCAGATATTTTTGAGCAGTAACACATCCCTTTAATACTGTTCTCAAGGTAACATTGACAACTGTATTTAAAGCATGATTGATGGCAAGATCTTTTCTTTACCATCGTCTATCAGATAAGAAACATCCTTTTCTGTTATTAACGGTGTTAGCTTTATATATCCTCATCAGAATCTTGCATAGAGTCTTGCTACAATTTTTTGCATAGAGTGTCCCTGACCAGCCAAAACTTTGATTTCTACTTGTTTGTTGTGTTATTTGTCTTCTGAGAGCCATAGCTGGATTCGTATTATTAGTATTGGACACAGCTTAACTGCCTGTACTTTTATACGGCTGTGGCCAAAAGTTTTGCATCCTACTAGAATGATAAGAATGAGACGTAACTTAAAAGAAAATATTATATAAACATAATATAGATCTTTTATTTAACATAATTTCCTCAAAGGTACTATGAAATGATCTTGCAAGAGTTCACTAGAAGCCATAATAGTAGTACTTTGTATTTGCAGTGCATTCCATGATTTTTTCAAGACTTCCTTAATCCTCTCAGGCATAGACTTAATGAAGCACTGAAGGGTCAAATTACCATATAGATTCCTCTTTTAAATGTAACATTATTTAGCAGTTTTGTTTGACTTTGTAAAGCTACATTAGAGTATGCTAGGGTGATGCCAAACGTTTGGCTGTAATTGTAGGTGTTATACTGGTATGACATTTTCGGATTTGTTCGACTCATCCAGACACAGTGTAAGCTAGCAATATGTGACTGTACTGTGATGTAGTTCATTTTCACAGGATATAGGGGCATACCCATACTATTTGTTTTTCATGTCCTTTTTCTCCACCATTTCCATAATTATTTCCAATACTATATATATTTGGCTGAGAACAAACTTCAGTCATTTAACAATGTAATGCCACTACTTGGCTTTTTTAGAGAGAAATATTCCATCAACAAGGTTATTAAATGATGTAGAACCAAAGAAACAACATTTCAAAGGAAGGAATTTTTGGTGGTTTCCATGGAAGCCAAGAAATCTTGAACAGCAATGCAAGTGAGACAGCAAGGGGCTCCAAAACCTCACTCCCAATCCAGTGTGTAGCATTAGTGCTTTTATCCACAGAGTGAAAGCTATAGATATGAAGAAGAACCCATTAACTGAAAATCTGTTATGATGAAGCTAGGCTTATATCTCAGTACCATTAAAGAGACAATAAACAAAGTTTGAAGTTGATGAAAGCTCATAAGCTTTTAGTCATTAGCTCAAAATCAACAGCTGTTTAAATGAGAAAGATGGCCAAAGAAACTGGAATCACAACAACCTCCTTCTAGCACATACTTATCAATTGCATTGTCACAGAAACTTTAAAAGTATAAATTACCTTTTCATTCTTAATTTCTTTAATATGATCCACAAAAATAATCTGCATGTAATCAGCAACATTAAAAAAATTAACCTGTAAAAAAAATTATTTAAATTGTAAATTTTATATTGAGCTTTGAGCTTGCATAGAACAAAGTTTCTGTATGTATTGACCAATTCAGCAAACTTTTCATGAAGGAATTTTTGTAATTTGAGTTATGCGACATATTTGCTGGCGTACATTTATAGACATGTAATATGTAAAATACAAAAATTTGTTTTGTTTGAACACAAATGTACAGATACTGCTAAGACTCTTATATTGTCATGTGATCTTGGTAAAAGAAATTATTTATTTTTTTCGTTTTATTCACCAGAAAGTCCTATTATTTGAAAGGTTCCAAACCTAAGATTCATACTCCTTTTAAATTGGAATTGATTGGAAGGAAAACTCTTAATCCTGATCTACGACAGCTTAAGTTCAGAGTAACAGGTGAGGTTTCTCCTACTGTGTGGTGTACACATCGTAAAACTTGCTACATTTGTGTCACATAAATCATTTGATAATGCAAGATTTGATTAATTTATTTTACGTTATATATATGCTGTATTTGTGATCAAAACTACAAAGATCAGGTGAAATTTGAGTAAATATGCACATTTTTTATTTAAATTTTGGGTATACAAATGTATGGAAGTAAAATGTGTCAGTTGTGTGTCTTTCAACAGTCTGCAGATAAGGCTTTCCAATAACAGCTTTTAGAAATATATTCTGCCATTGTAGTATTATTGTATTATCCTGTTTAATATAAGATGCTATGTATGTATTTCACTAGAGAATAAATGTGCAGAAAAAAGTTTATATTATTAACATCTTTTATAAAATGGCATTTAGAACAAACTCTTTATGAAGCTTTGAGGATTAAATTAAGGATGTCAACATAAATGTGATAATCACTAAACTTTATTAATGTTTGATAAAGAGCTTTTAATAAAGCTTCACCTTATTTAAAGTATTTTATTCAGTGATCATTTTCTAAATGTTTGTTCTCTAGTTTTAATCACTTAAGTGGTTTGTAATTTATATATGTATGTGTGTGTGTCAGTACATCTGTATTTCTAATATTTTTCTCATCCACACTAATTGGAGTTCTAGATTATATAACAATGTAAAGGCTTTGAATTTTATTCCATTAATAATAAAATATGTAGCATAGTGAAAGTTAAATACTTTAACACCAATGCAACATAATGTCTTGTCAAATGTTAAATTCTAGGACTATTTTTACAATAACACATTGTTGCTGTGTCTGAAGCTCATTCATGTAAGAGATGAATGATTGTAATTTCTTTATTTAGTTTTTTTCTTTGTAAGAGGAACAAAAAATTTGTATTTTTTGGTCTTAGGTCCAACTCATATGGCCATCATCCTGTGTCCAGTTGAGAAAGTTATTCTTCTGCGTTGGTCACTCACATACAGTCTTCCTCATCCTGGGGTTGTGACCTGGAAAAAACGACCCGTGTACTTCATATACTACTCTCATGGAGAAGCTACAACCCCATGGGAATTCTGGATAGACTTGGAGGTACATCTGTTTATTTAAATTTCTAAAAACTCTTGATACTACCAAAAATTGTCAATGCAATTTTTATGACAACTAGTGCTACAGGAAACATGTTTACATATATATTTGTTTCAAGGTGATTTCTGGACAATTCATAAACACATTGTTCCATGGATAAATTTATGGCTGAAATAAGAGTTATTTTCAAAAAAAGGATATTGTTAGATGAATTAGAGCCACAGGCCATAACATTTTGAAAAAGAAAACCTTCAATGCTCTCCATGATGTTGGAAAACATTCACAGCAGATTGCATAAGTTGTTAACAGTCTCTGAAATTATACCCCAAACCAATCTGGAATAGCACCCTCATCTGCAAAGTGATAGGAAAAAAGAATCCTGTCCTTTGGGATAAGTGCCAAAATATTTTATATATTTCCTGACATCCATTAAATAGGTAAAAGAACAAGGATTTAAAAAAATGCTTGCGTGTTAAACGTTCAAGCCATATCTCAAAATAAATGGTTGTTTTCATAAGAAAATTTTTGAAGAAATCGAGATCACAACAATACTGTTCAATCACATACTTATCAAGTTCTCCTAATGTAGTTCCATTGAATTTTTGTCTTTGATCTGCTTAAATCTTGTCTTGTAATTTGTGAAAAGCTCATCAAGATATTTCATCAGTCATGTGTGTAAAACTTGTTAGAATAAAAATTGTAATGTCTAGCAAGTGGCATGATCATGGTCTTTGGACTGAGCATGATCCACAGTGGAGGTAGGAGCTCTAAGAATGCCCAAATACCTGAAACAACTTTGTATAAACTACAATCATCCCTCAGTAATCATGTCTCTATATGCTTGATAAAGAGTTTCAATACTTTTGAAATTTCTGTTATCTTTCCTTAGATATGCTGTATTTAATGGTTAATGCTCAACTGTATAATAACGTTGATACTTTATTTATTTATTTTCCCAACGGCACAAAAAGATTTACTTTCTTTACATCCTGTAATTTTACTTGGCCTAGAAAAAGCCTTAATATATGTGTAAAATATAAAAGCATTGCCATTTTAATTTTCACTGAGACATCATGTGGTATATTTCAAAATTCACTCATGCAAAGTAGCAGTAGAAGTTAACTTTATTTTATATATTTGTTAGTCAACCAACTTCCATTTAAAATGAAAAACCTGGGCTGTTTTTTTTTTCTGATTAAGAATTCATCTCTGGATAAAAGCATAACTTAAAAACGAAAGACAGTAAATTAAACTATGATCTGAAAAGTGCCAAGACATTTACATGCAAACTGACTATAATTAAATAATAACTGCATATTGAAGAAAATAAATAACATAGTAGCTTGTTGAAATGCTCAAAGGCTATTTCAGTTTTAAATAATTGAAATCACTTTATTATTTAGTTTCAAAATAAGTATGATGGAACAAAATAAGTCATAAATTTTATTAAACTAATATTTAAGATGACTTTTGGATCTACTGTTTAAAACAAAGTAAAGTGAAGTAGGTTATATTTAAGTTTTCATTGTTTTGTGAAGTAGGTTATATTAAGTTTTCATTGTTTTGTGAAGTAGGTTATATTTAAGTTTTCATTGTTTTGTGTAGCTATGTACAGAAATTGTGAAACAAACTGTTATGTATTCTAGTTATCAAACACAATCAAAATCATGCATCACTGCCTTTAGTATTCTTGATAAAAAGATTGAGACATGTAGTTTGTAAAAAATGCTTTATGTAATTTATTGCATAGGCTTATTGTATAAGATGATAGGCTAAAATTAAAAGAAAAAATAATAACATAAAATATAAAAAGATGTTTACAACATTACAATAAGTAACTCAAGTCTATTTTAGTCTGTGCATTTGTAACAAATATTTTAATTACTTTAATTCTGAAATGATATCAACAGAAAAGTGTTTAATTTGTTCGTGTAAATCAGTGCCAGTTGCAGTTTACATATATAATTAACTGTTCTTAAAATTTGCTTGCATATGGGTTTTGTTTGTTAAATTTTGAACAAAGCTGCTTGAAGATTATCTGTGCTAGCTCACCTTAGTTTTGAAGTGATAGACTAAAGGAAAGGCAGCTAGTCAACACTACCCACTGCCAACGTTTTGGGTACTCTCTACTAGTGAACAGTGGGGTTGGTGGTCACAATAATGTCCCCATGACTAAAAGGGCAAACATGTTCGGTGGTGGGGTTTGATCCTGCAACCTGCAGATTGAGAGTTGAGTGCATTAACCACCAGGCTATGTCAGGTCCTCCTTGTAAGCTAAACAGTATATGGTTTAAGGTTTGTGCACGTTACGTGTTCATCAGCTCAGTCATCAAAACCTGATCCATTTGAATATTTCATCAGTAGTCTATTTTATATTAACATAACATTAATTTCAGGCCTCAGGTTGTGAATGAGAAAGCTTTCTTTTGTTTAGAGGCTTTGTTAGTCATTGGCTCTTGCTAATATCTTAGATTTAGAATGGACAACATCAGACTCTCCTAGGGCATGTTCAAGTACACTGCTTTTAGTATTCCAAAAATGTAGTCAATTGTTGAGAAGAGTGTATTAGTATTTCTAAAAAAATATGATAATCATGTGAATATTTTAAAATAGATAAATTATAATTAGTGGCTACTATAGTTTCTGCTTCAGATTAATTTTCTACAAAAAGAGGTCATGGTCACCATCAAAATTTAATGCTACTTGTAGTTGATGAAAAGGACTGAGGAAAAACAGTGTTCTAGAGTTGGTCTTCTGTGTCTTTAAGTATAATCATATAGTGATTAGTATCTCATACTGAATTTCATTAATTTTTAAAATGTCAAACCAACCATGGTAAACTAAAACTATTAAGCTGGTGATTATAAGTTTTGAATGAGCAGTTAATGCATAACGTTGAAAACTAAAACATAAGAAATACATGTGATGATGCATCTGAAGAGCTTTTATAAATCTTTAGGTACCTTCAGATTTTACTTCAGACCAGCCTATAGTGGATATCATGTTTAATACCCATTATCTTCATGGATCAGACATGATTGGTGAAGATCTCCAAAAGCTGTTAAAAAAGATGCCACCATGGACCCATGTTACTGCTTGGACTTCAACACTCCAGAGTTATATTTTCTGAACCTCATCTTGAACTTTATTACCTAGGTCACTGCTGTGGGATTTAAAAACTTATGCCATTACAACAGAAGCTGCATAATATGACCCTTGTTTTAAAAATTAGGTTTGAAAAACTATGTATTTAATCAAGCTTCATTTCTTAACCTCTTTCCACTGACTTGTTTGATTTAAACAATAATTACAAAATTGGTATGCATGTAACCTAAAATTGAACAAATTAATTTATTAAAAAAGCAGACCATTGAAAAAAAAAAGATTTATATTTGTACCTCAATAACAATGTTTTTTGTATTCCTCATAGCTCATCTTCATTATTAAAAAAATAATGTTGCACATGCCCTACAACTTCTGACTTCACTATAACTTAATGTGCACTACAGACCCTTTTGTTTTTACAGTTTAGGTTAAAATTTAAATAACATTGTCCAACCACAGTTACATCTATGATCAAAAAATGGTGGTCCAATTAGGTACCAAGAATGAATTAACAATAAGCTTATGTACTGATAGATATTGTTTCTTTAACTGTCCTGCTACAGAAAAAGGCTTTGAAATGGGCAAGAAATATATTATTATTTATTTGTGGATTATTTATTATTTTCTTTATTTAGATATGATCCCAGATATAAATAATGTAATAACAGTATTGGAATTTTCAATTTTCGGAGATATAAAATTAAAAATTAAAGTGTTTTTGTTTTTATAAAAGTAATTGTTATAAGTATTAGAGTATAACTCAAGATCAGGAGAAACACTGTAGGTTATATTTCAGGATTCACAAGGTTATAAGTAGAGTAGAACAACAACATTGCAATCTTCTAGACCATGTTGAACTACCACTGCTTTTATTATTATCAAAATGTAGTCAGTTGTTGAGAACAGTGTATTATTATTTCTAAAAGAAATATAATAAACATGTGAATAGTTTAGAAAGATAAATTATAATTAGTGGCTACTATAGTTTCTGCTTTTGATTGAATTATGGTTAATTTACTACGTTTTTATATTTATGAGTAATTTTTATAAGTTTAAGATATAACCCTAGATGAGAAGAGAGACAGTTATATTTCAGGATTCACAAGGTTATACATTGAGTGGAACTAAGTGGTATTTGTTAGTGTGGTAGAAGTTAATAAACTCAATGCTAAACAATTATAATAGAGCAGGTTAATTCTCCATAATTCTTTGTTAATTCTTTTTTTGAGCAAGTTAAAGGATTTTTTAGAGATGTTGCATTAGGAATGAAGAACAAATGCATGTATAACTTTTCTCCAATCTTTTTTGTGTAGTATTAACTACATCAAACTACTAAATTTTGAAAAATTAGAAAGTTATGTTTAATTGAACAATTTGAAATGAGCTATCTTTTGTATGCATACTTACCTTTCAATCACTCTAGAGTTTTCACACAAGCTCAAAAAAAAAAGTGTGGTTTTAAAGTTGATTCATTTATTTTTATTTTTTCTCCAGGACTTAAAAAAATGGGGGGAGTGGATTTTATGCATCTAAGTTTTAGGCCTTTTTAACCATTGTAATTTATTCTTTTGAATCATTTCTTCACATTTTCTGCTATTTTTCATCTTTTGCATACCATCTTTATTGCCCTTCTTCATTCATCCCTTGCACTGAAAATTACTGTCACACCCGTGATTTATTTTTTTTCAAAATGAGCATAAACCCACTGTAGGGTAGGGCTACTATAGTTACTAATAATGTCATTCAAGATTACATGACTTTCACACTCCCTGCTCATTTCCACTGCCCAGTATTATAAAAAAGGAAGTCCTTCTCTTCAAATATCTCTCAAGCTATTGTGTTTTTTAAGCTGTAATTTAACTACATTTTCTATCCCACATGTTTTCGAAATGTCTTAAATTTTCTTAATTATGATGTAAATTTTTAGTTAAGGATAATGCATTCTCAGAAAACATATCCTTTTTCTTGTTTATGATATAAAGAAAAAAATATTGTTTTGTGGTTAATACCTCTTTTTTTTGTATTCACATTACTCTTGACTAGTTTAGAACATTTGATGGGTAGTCAAGATGAAAACAATAATTAAATGAAATTCATGTTATTATGCAGAAAATAGTTGCTGTAGTAATCACAGAGATCTTAATGAATGTGTTGAATACTGGAACGTCATAATTTTGGGTTAAAATTACTTTTAGAATAAAAAATTTACATTTTACAAGTATCAATAACTAATGGTATTATGTCTTTTTATCTCAATATGGGATAATTTATGATATGAAACAGATTATGTGGAATAGCATCTAAATGCAATAGATTATGTGTATTATCTTTAGTGAATTGCTGAACTTTTCAGTTCAATTATTGTATATTACATCTAGCTGTGCTAAGTTCTGTTAGATCTGAACAGGGACAGATATCAAAACATTGGGGGAATAATTTTTTTATCTGGAGTTTGGAAGTGTTTCTAATTACTATCAGAGTATTTCTTTGTTGTTTTTTTTCTATGTGCACTTGTAATTTTTATTTTTTTACAGGTTGTGATGATATTTGCTTTTCTGTGATTTTTTAAATCCGTAGTCAAGCTTTCAAACACTACCTCAGTTAATAACGTATCAAAGAGAATGTGTTGAATCACAATAGAGATACTAGTTTTCTTTGATGATTGTGGGTAGATATATTGACTGGCTGATCCAATTTTACTGAAAGTTTCTTTTGCTGTAGTTTGTTAGTTATGTATTAAAAATGAAACAAAATATTTGACTTTATTAAGTTCTGTAATGCCATAAATGTAGATATCTAGTCAAAATGATTGTGACTAGGTAGCTATCCTCATCTAGATGAAGTTGAACTAAGTCAGTGTTTCAGAACAAAATATTAAACTATTGTATAATATAAAATTACAGGTCTAAGTCTATTTTGATTCATAATTCCCTTCTACTATAACTGTTATCCCCTTTTTGAAATTGTTCGAAATCCATGCAATATGACCAGTAGAATGTATTGAAATCTAATTTCCTAACAACAAAGTTTTTTTGATACTGTTGATTGTGATTCCCTTTCATATAGACTAAAAAGTATACAATTATAGTAAAATTTTCTTGTGGTACTTCTTCATCAACATGTCTTAAAAAATGGCAACAAGTTCTGTATTGTATGACTATTCACAAATTGCTTCTTTTATTCTGATTCAAATGATATCTTAACCATTTTAATAACATACTCTTTGTTTTCTGCAAATGCCTTGATTTACTTTTGCACCAGCCATTAATTTTTTATTTCATCCCTAAGCTAAAATTTATCAGTTTTTCACTTCATTACTTTTAAAGTAGTAATTCATCAATTTGTGTAGAAATGTTCATTGAACAACAAAATACCAGAATGGTGCTGTTAGTTACTGTCATTTACCTGCTATTGTAGATGCTGCTATTAGTGACATATTTGTTGTTATTTAGGCTTTCCAATTTAATTCTCGTTTTTTAGTTCTTTAAGATCACTGTATATTTTATCTCTATATCTTAACAGCTGTTATGGTCAGGATAGTGTTGCTTCATATGGTTATTAGTCATATGAATTAAAACTTGTTGAAGACTCATGTACTTGTAATTACATCTATCATCATTAACTGTACTCAATCTGGACATTACAGTTTTCTAGATCTTTACCTTCACTATTATACAAATCTTCTTTATCTTAAAACTGTATCCCATTCAATACCTGAACTTATGTTGCACTTCTATTAAAGCTAAAACTAAACCCTTTTAACTAAACTTTTTAACATTATCATTTTGTTTTATTTTAAACATGCCTATCTGTAGTGTCGATGAATGCCCATTTTTAAGGGAACAGTTGGCTGGTTTTGAATGTGAGTTGTTGAAATTTATATAGATATATTAAATGGAAAGAAACACAGAAGGGTGCTTGACTTGATGCTACTTGAATATGGTTTACAGGTGATAAGCTGCAGGAATATGGATTTACCATTGGAATAGGAAAAATACAAAAGTACATATAACTGGTTAAACTTTTTTTGTATTTGTAAGAAAATTTCCTAAATAATGAAATAATTTCTTATTGGCGGCTTTGTAAACAGAACATTGGAATCTGAAATGACTGCATGTTTAACTGTTCACTTGTAGGTAATACATCCTCAAGTGCTAAAGTTATACAAGAGTGTTGAATATTTTTCATTTTATTCTAGCTTATGATGACAGCTATAAACTTTCAATGCATCCTAGCTGGCCTTATGAGCTCTGGTACTGGATGAAAGGCCTCATCAGCATTGGATATGGCAGATGTAGTATTGTTGACATATCATTACATATTCTTTGCTTTCACTAATAATTTCTTAGAATTTACTTGCTACTACACTATAACTGTTTTTGTTGTATTGTCATTACCTAAGTAATAAGAATCTGCATAACTTTCTAGTTCAGTGAACTTATGTCAAATGAAAAATACAGGTAGAATCTAAATAAGCATATGCAAATCTTTTAGGTTTGTCTTGTTGAAATTAAAAAACATATTTTACACTATGATATGAAAATAAGTTTTTTTATGATGAACTCCAACCAGTGGAGAACACTTAAACCTGTATGCTGAAAAACTGCTTTTATTGTGGGTTTTGAAAATTCACTTTCACAATAGATTTCTGAGGTATGTATAAAAAAAAAAAGTGCAACTGTGCTGTAATGTATCAAAATGAGATTACAGGTGAATAGTCATCTTTCATCAAATATTTTTCAGTGAATGTCATTAATGTATTGAGCTGTTTTGATTTCCATGATATTTATCAAAACCCTGAGAAAGCTAACTAGTATAACAGATCTAAGTGCCATATCCAAACAAGCTATAAAAATAGGATGAAACCTGTTGAACCAACCAAAATTAATGTATTATTTAAGTTACGATTAAGTTAAGTAGACAATTTGAGGCTTTATAAAAACGTGATAATTATTTTATAAAAATGTACTAATTTTGGTACCAGGTAATAGTTTGTTAATAATGCAAAATCATCATATTCATAGCCATAGTAATGGAAGACATTGCTGTTTTAAATATTAAGTTAAAATACTAGCTAAATGTAGAGTATTAGGATAGTCAAACTCAAATTGTTTAGTATGTAACATTTTCGCATTTTTTCGCAGCAAATTTCACTACTTCGATGTGCCAATCCATTTGAAATAACAGTTGTCTGTAACTGTGTAAGTTGTAACATTGTTTAATGAGTAAAATTTTTTGAGGTATCTAGTTTTCTGCATACTTTAAAATGTTATAATAAATTTATTAATATAAATACAGACTCATAGTTAAAAACAAAAGCTTGTTAATAATCAGCTTGAACTAGTCATTTATTTCCACTCCAGACTTACGGGCCCGGGATGACCAGGTGGTTAGGGCGCTCGACTCGTAATCTGAGGGTCGCGGGTTCGAATCCCCGTCACAACAATCATGTTCGTCCTTTCAGCCGTGGGGGCGTTATAAGTGTCGGTCAATCCCACTATTCGTTGGTAAAAGAGTAGCCTAAGAGTTGGCGGTAGTGGTG
>NW_013666088.1:78357-93137 GCF_000517525.1 Limulus polyphemus
ACTGTTAAATTAGGGACGGCTAGCGCAGATAGCCCTCGTGTAGCTTTGCGCGAAATTCAAAACAAACAAACCAGACTTACGAATAATATCTGTCTTTATGCTACTTGCGATAACACAACAGATGTAATCTTTCTAAGCCTAGGTTTGTCTTCAGCCTTTTCCTATAGTATAAGCATTTTGCGATTTACACCTGACTGCTTATTTTATGTATTCACAGAATCTTCAAGTTTCATACTTGAGTTACATTTTTTTTTGGTTAATTTTTTATCAGTCCTCACTAAAGGGTAGCCACCCGTGTTTCACTTCAGCAGACAGCCTTAAAATTTTGACAATTGTCTTCTGACATCGTAACGGTTAAAATGTTTTATTTTATTAAAATACTAAATATTATTTTCCCATTATAACGAATCATACAATAATTAAACGAATTCTATATTCTACCAAGATCGATTTTTTATTCCACGATTTATATAAACTATAAGCTACAACTGGCGGACAAAGTAAAGCAATACGTCAGAACAAACATTCTGTCCTCCAGCTACCGGTAAATGAATATTTTTTCCGTAATATTTGTAGCATATTTCTTCTTTAATGAAAGTATTCTCGGAGTGCGTAGCGTCCTTATCATTCCAAATATTATTTTCTGTTATTTAAAAGGTGGCGCCTTTCAGTAGCAAAACGGTATGTCTGCGGACTTACAACGCTAGAATCCGGGTTTGGATACCCGTGGTGGGCAGAGCACAGATAGCCCATTGCGTAGCTTTGTGCTTAATTACAAACAAAAACAATTTAAAAGGTGTCAGCCTTATCTAGCTGTTTTCATTACCGATATTAGATTGCTGCGTGCAGCGAGATACATTGATGGTGGGTTACGCAATAATTTATCCAAACTGTGTGTGATTTTCGTATAAAGTATTAGTATAATGCAAATCCTCCGCAAAATCTTTTTTTTTACATTTTATTGGTGAAAAAAAAACAATCGTTATGTTAAAGGTATATCAATTTGATTCTAGTATTTTTTGTGTTATTAGTATTATTTTTGAGATGAATTCAAGAATATTATTCAAGCGGAATTTTTTGTAGGAAACCCGGTTGTGTGTATTCAACGAATTAGCTATTGAACTGTGCTTGTCTTGATATATATATTAACTTGTGTTTTGGAATATATCATTATCGTAATTTAAAGTTGATTAAATATGTTTGACGATGCTAATTTCTTGTTTGTATTTTAATAGTATGAATTCTTTTGTATTTTTGCCAACGAAAACATTGATATAACAATAAAAAATTTGATGCACTGAGGACAAAAATTCAGTTCTGAAGAAATAACTGTATTGAACCTTGCTTATGTTTATAATACACAAAGGATAATTGGATAATTTTGTATCATTTTAACTAGAGATTTTCTTTGTGATCGGACCAGGCATGACCAATTTGTTAGACAGGCTGACTATAAATCCTTGGTTCGATACCGTAAAATTACATCTCGTACTTAGGGGCCCATGGATGCGTTATAAGAGTGACTGCCAAGCCTCACGTTTCTATTAGTGTAGCCTAAGAGATGACGGTTGCTGTTACCTCGCTACCTTCCATTTAGTACATCAGTTAAAAATGAGGGACATCTAGCACATTTAACGTTTGCACAAACAATTTTTCTCTCTTCATGTTGTAGTCGTTTGGCTTCAACTATTTTGTGTGTGTACGAACAATAAATGTACTTGAAAATGTGATCAGTTATAGAAAAATATTGATCTATGTGTGAAATACAAACGATTGAAAAGTTCTTGTTGATTTCATATATAGCAAATTTTCAAGTTTGCCTTAAACATAATGTATCTAGCACTTCTAACAACTAATAAATGTAATTTATTACACGGCCTGGCTAACTAATGAATGAATATTTGCTGTAAAATTGTTATCAATGTTATAAGTGTAGCCAGTTTGGCCGCCAATTTTTATTTCATTCCTTCAAGTAGCACACTGAATTCTTTTTTGGCCGCATCGGTTTTTCACACCTGAATTAGTTTTGATCAGATATCATGACTTTTTGTCAATGCACACCAAAAACTACATCAAATAAGAAAGTGACACTTGATAATAACTCACATTAGCTTTAAAATCGAAACCATATTTTTCGGAACAGACCTTTACAGAACGAACCAGATTCATTAAAATATATGGTTGTAGTTTTCCTCTCTAAAAGAGTGTTAATAGCTTCCTATATATTAACGCCATGAAATTTAGATTAACAGTTTCTTGTCATCACCTCCATGCAATCGGTAGAGCCGTATCAAGCATCATTATTGATGCTAATTGCTTAAGTGATATCCTTTAATTAGGATAATTTCATAAAATTTAGTAAATTTGTGCTTAAAAGTTGGCAATGAATGATCAGTAATAACAGTCCACCCGTATGATTCTATTGAAAATTTGAGCTATAAACTACTAATCTATTTTGCTTGGCCTAACCAATACTTATGTATCTGCACGTCCTTTCACTTTATAGTTTTGCTGCTTTAAATCAGCCGTTATTACTCCGAAGGACAAAAACTAAAAACGATCCACTTTTACTCTAAGGTGAACCTGTAGTAAAAATGTTAGACCGACAGTACACGCGACCTTTTTGCTTAGGTGTGCTCCAAAAATTCCGTCAAATTTGAGCGGTTTTTGTTGAATAACTTTGCATATGTGGCTTATATTTACAGTAAAAGATACTCATAATTGTGGGTTGAAAAGCTCTATCGGTGTACCAAACTTGAAAAGAAAAATCCATAAATGTTAAGTATGTTTTTGTATCAAATACATTTTTCGTACTTTTGGAGATGTTATATCTTAGGTATTTCTTAATGGATTGCCCAGAAGTTTAGTATGTGAAGTAAGAATCCAGTTTAGCACATCTATTGAAAATATGTGATAGCTTGGCTTACTACAGTCCAAGATACAGAGGGTGGAAAATCGCTAAACTAGCACTCCTCTTAATAATACACAGTGTCCTGCAGCAAGTTGTTTTGATTATCGGTATTATTTTGTTAAGTAAGAATACAGAATCTAGTTTATAGAAAGTAAGAAATTTAAAGATATTTACAACAAAGCTTTTCTGTGTTCACACGTAACATAATATTTATATCGGGGTTTTCTGATATGATCCACACCTCCCATAAAAGAAAAAAAAACATCTTCCCTTTTATCAGAATTTCCAACAGCCTTGAGCTTCTTTTTATTTACAAGTATACCTAATGGTAATGTCTGGAAACGTAAACTAAGATCATGAGGATTGAACAAATATATATTAGAACTATTCCTTGCAACGGTAGAACTTCACTTTACTAGTATTATTGATGCTGTGATATCAAGAGGATTATCAGAAAAGTTAGGCACTCTAACAACCGGAGGTTTTCAGACTTAGGTGTAGGTTTCTTTACTATGTGCTACAGCTATGCTATAAGCAAAGTGACTAGACACGGATTTATACAACAAACAAATGTTTATTCTCATTTTCTCAATCAAACAACACAAACAAGCAACGCACTATAACACAATCCACTAAAGGATGAACTATAGAGCAAGTGATTATGTGTGGATGGCAAGAGCCGAAGAAGACTTAATAGAATATACAAAATCTTACTAAAGTGTGTAGGTGCTCTGCGTAAGTTAAACTAATAAAAGATTAAAATAAAACACGGAATAAAGATGTTCCCGAAGTTATATTAAATATCACGTTACTTTTATCTGTAAAGTACTCTGTGTTAATTCGAGAGTTTATTTGGATTTCACTAATGAATCTTCAAAAAATAACTTTAAACCTTTATTGATGGAGTAAACCATACACTAAATCTGTTCACAGCATGAACTAATGTTACTAAAAACATAACGTGGATTAACGCAACCCGCCATATTACTTTCAAAGAATTGAAATAGAGCTCTTTCTTCCTAGATTTACATGCAGGCTATCTGACAACTGTACAGTTACTACCAGCCATTTTGCGATAAGAAGCATAGAACTAAGAATTTCAAATTACAAACCAATTATTAGCAGCTTATCGTAAGCGTTCTGTACACGCTTCTTTGCAGCTCTGAAACACTAAAGCTTAGAATTCGAGTGATCAAGCTGTTGATCCACCTTACTGTATTGTTTAGATCTCTGAGCTGGCCAACAGGACAGTGAAGATCAAGGGCGATTCCATTTGCAAGAACTTTCTGATTCGCCCATAAGAATAACTCGGTTCACAAATTTAAAACAACCTTGTTATTGCTGCGAAACAATAAGAAAAACAAGTTTGAAATCCTCACTTAGCTTAATTCTTCACTCAAAAAGTTATTAACTCACTTGAACACTCTCTACCTCCAATCGGCAAGTTATGAAAAAAATAATTTTGAAAATTGTATTTTTCAATTAAAGGCATGGAAAATAGAATGTGCACCGTCTTTCTAGAGTTGTATTCGAAATACGACAGAAAATTCCCATTTTCGTACTATAGTTATTCCAAAATATTAATTCTCAAGGTTTGTTAAGCAAAATTTCTCATACCTTTTTTTCTTTTCACTTGTTACCTATCCAACATGCAAAGTATTTTATTTTAAGATTAAAAATATTTTTATGCATCAGAAAATTTTCAAATTTCATATGCGAAATCTTTTGTTGCGTCAGCAAGGTCACGTGACTAGTATAACGCCATTTCCTTCTCGAACCTTCGTGAATGCCCTAGCATTTACTAGATTGGGGGTAGTCTGGTATATATATAAGATGGTCACAACGTGACGGGACAATGTGTGTAGGTAGTGAGTAATTGATCTGCAGTCAGAGAGTATTGTTGAAGTTAGCGTTCGTTGTTATAGCGTTTGTTTTAGCGCGAATGTTGAAATTAAGTGTATCGTAAAGTTATATTCAGAAAGAATAAACCAGTTTTATTTAAGAAAGGACTTGTGTCGCTAAAGTTTAGTTGGAAAGAATTTACGAAAAAATTAATTAACAAATGGAGACGTAACACTTTATTATGTCAAGATAGTTATCAAATGTTTCTTAAGGCTCCAATAGATTTGACCGATCTCGTAACCAAAATGAAAAAAAAAATAGGAAATAAATATAAATTATGATTCTTTCATTCTAGAATGACTACAAATTATAACACAAAAACATAGCTTAAGTTTCATAACATTATACATTTATATACATATTTATTATCTTTATTGTATTGACCTTTCAGACATTGTAAGGACGCGGCGTACATGCACTCACGTTACCGTATCCAATGGTATAAAATTGACCTTTAATCTTTACAAAGTGGGTGTGTTTTAGTAGACTAGTATTCAGTAAAATACAGTAACATTTCAACTTTTATACATTATATATGTATATAGATTATTATTATTTAGAAATAAGTTATTAAACATATTTTTCTTAAAACATAGAATCAAACAATTATCTGTTCTACTCACGACTTTTATACTCTGTTGATGCTAAACGTAGGTTGCTAAGCCTTTTAAAATTTCACACGTGGAGGATATGAAACGAAATAATTTTTTTTTAAAGTTTTATGTATATAGGTGAATAACCAAAAAATCATAAGTTACTATATCGATATCATAGAATTCCACTAAAATTTATCAAGCTAAGTAACTAAGCTGAATTTCAGCCAGGTGGTTAGGATGCTCGACTCCCAATCTGAGGATCGCGGGTTCGAATCCCCGTCCCACCAAACATGCTCACCCTGTCAGCCGTGGGGCGTTATAATGTGACGGTCAATCCCGCTATTCGTTGGTAAAAGAGTATCCTAAGAGTGGGTAGTGGGTGGTGATGATAAGCTTCCATATCTCTACTATTACAATGTAAAATTAGGAACAGCTAGTGCAGATGGCCCTCGTGTAGCTTTGCACGAAATTCAAAACAAAGCTGTATTTCGGTCTTAAAAAATATGAAACTTGGAGCAGACTAAATACACAACCTACCTGCCAGAAATCTTAGTTCGAAAAAATGAGAGGCCTCTCAACATTTTAAAATGGCCGAGAAAGCCACTAGAGTCGTCAATTGGTTATTCAGTGTCATATATTGAAGAAAGTGCATATAAGAGACCATTTCTAAAAATCACAAATATCTAGCTTGAAGTAGTGCTGCATTCAACATACCAGGTGATACATAAAAATCGATGTTTAACCGTGTTTTTTTTTAAATATTTACCTATGAGTTAAGAAATTGAATAATGTATAATACTAAAATTTGAATAATAATCTAATGTTTGGTACCATGCTTATTTTTTAGGTTTTATATATACAGTTTAGTAACCAAAAAATAATAAATTACTATGCTGATAATAGGCACATGTGCAAGCATGTACCAAAATAAGCACTTGCGTGCGCATGTACCAAATTAGGCACATGCGTGCTCATGTACCAAATTACGCACCTGCACGCGCATGTACAAAAATAGGCACCTGCGCGCGCATGTACCAAATTATGCACCTGCGCGTGAATGTACGAAAATAAACACATGCGCGCGCATGTACCAAAATAGGCACCTGCGCGCTGATGTACGAAAATAGACACCTGCGCGCGCATGTACAAAAATAAGCAACTGCGCTCGCATGTACCAAATTATGCACCTGCGCGTGAATGTACGAAAATAAACACATGCGCGCGCATGTACCATAATAGGCACCTGCGCGCTGATGTACGAAAATAGACACCTGCGCACGCATGTACAAAAATAAGCAACTGCGCTCGCATATACGAAATTAGGCACATGCGCGTGTATGTACCATATTACGCACCTGCGCGCGCATGTACGAAAATAAGCAACTGCGCTCGCATGTACGAAATTAGGCACATGCGCGTGTATGTACCATATTACGCACCTGCGCGCGCATAGTACGAAACTGGGCACTTGCGGGCGCATGTACCAAATTATGCACTTGCGGCGCATGTACCAAATTATGCACCTGCGCGCGAATGTACGAAAATAAGCGACTGCGCTCGCATGTACGAAATTAGGCACATGCGCGCTCATATATGAAAATAGGCACCTGCGTGCGCATGTACCAAAATAGGCAGCTTTGTGTGCATATACAAAAATAGGCACCTGAGCGCACATGTACGAAAATAGGCACCTGAGCGCGCATGTACGAAAATAGGCACCTGAGCACGCATGTACGAAAATAAGCAACTGCGCTCGCATTTACGAAATTAGGCACATGCGCGCGAATGTACAAAAATAAGCAACTGCGCGCGCATGTACGAAAATAAGCAAGTGCGCGGGCATGTACGAAAATAGGCACTTACGCACGCATGGACGAAAATAGACACCTGTGCGCGCATGTACGAAAATAAGCAACTGCGCGCGCATATTCGTTTCACACATTAGCACGTTTCTCACTGGTCTCAAGATTCTCGTGAAGAACGTAAGTAACGAAACCCAGGTCCTAACTTCAAACTTTGAACAGACTCCATGGATAAACTAAAACTAACGTATGTCAGCAGAACTACCAGCTTATAGTAGTAAAGATTTCCAATTATCTAAGTTCTAAAGGAAAATAGACTTACATATGCATCAACATGGGTATTCATAACGTAATTAGTTTTCAGTATATAAATTTTGTATGATGTTTAACGGACTAAGGAAACGGCCTTATTTACAGACACATAAACTAATGATACAATGTTTTGGTATATTTCATTTTCTTTGACTTTACAGAGCATGATTTGAAAATAAAAATTTCCTTTTGCAGCTAGTTAATCACATTTGCTCTCTGAGTATATATACATAATTATTTCATACCAGTTAGAAAGCTAGATATAGAATTTTAAGTATATAAACGTGTTTGGTAATAGACATTTCTACAAACTTAAACAAAAAACCGCTTCATGAATAAAATATTTTCATTTTCAAAAATAATGATAATAACAAAGACATCAGCAGAGGGAGCTTAGACCCTGGTACTTGTTAGGATTTGAAGACACTTTTAGTGATTTAAATTAATTTATGGCATGAGAATTTTCTCGAGGGTAATGTAAGCCTCCACAGTTAATTCTGATACTTCGATATTCGAATACTTCCCCTTTTAGTTGATAGAATAAAATAGCTATTCTATTTTTATTTTTACTGGTTACATACTCTAAAACCTTACCAACTCAAATTTAACATTTTGATATTCTGAAAGCGTTTCTGCACACTAAGGTCATACAGAAAGATATTCCTCAGCTAATAAATAAATTTTTTTAAAACTTATTTTGTTCGCTCACGAAGTCTTCCGTGCATATGTGTATCAAAATTTATGTCATGCAACACAATATTTCATAAAGGGCGTTACGACTAGAAAGGGGAATTTCTGTTTTGTAATAAGCAAGTGATTGGAAAATACTGCAGCAAGTAACACTAGTTACATTTTGATATAGTTTATTCGCTATTTTACTACAATGAAAAAAACCGAGTGAATCGTAAAGGGCTTATAAAAGGCAGTGCCAAACATTAAATATATTACGGAGAACGACGAGTGCTACAGGAATTCATACAAATAGAATATACTTAAGGTAAACTACATTTAAAAACATCTGGTCTAGCTTGCTTTAATTACGCGAACTTTATGAGGCGAAAAAACGCATTTTTACGAATTTATCAGTTTTGCAAGACGTTTGATCAGTGTACCTCTTAAGGTTTTGTACTAATTGTCTTCACTGGCTTATGAATTGTGGATGACGTTCACTTTCTTCACCGTGGCAGACGATAAAATGTCGTTGCTCTCCCTCCAAGCTAATTTCAGATTTAACCTCACTATATGTGTCCCCCCCCCCATTCCGAAGTTAAGGAAAGCTGGAGATGGAACTGATCTTCACTTAGTAAATGAGAGAATTTTAAGTCATTTGAAGTTGTCTCCCGGTGGGACAGCGATAAGGGTTCAGTTCCTCGTGGTGGTCACAGTAAATAGCCCAGTGTGGCATTGTTCTAAAAACAAAACAAAAAACCCTCTGAGGTTTTTTAGTAATCTATGAAAAGTCCCATGTGGTATGTTAATTTACCTTTCCATTGTTTAGTATTTATAGTAATGTTACACAAAATAACTAAAAATAACATCATAAAAATTATACTCCTGACATGTGCAAAAAGTATATTTTAACTATTTTAAATTATGGCTGGAAAAATTTTTGTAATGTAAATTTGCATTATTTTAAGATATAGAAATACTGTCATACATATTTTACGCCAGTTTTTGAAAAGTTTTGCAATTACAAAAGAACTGGAAGCACAGAATAACCAACAAAGATAAATCGATTTTACCTTACCTTCCTTTGTGGGTTGTCGAGAAAATCGATTTTACCTTATCTTCCTTTGTGGGTTGTCGAGAAAATCGATTTTACTTATCTTCCTTTATGGGTTGTTGAGAAAATCGATTTTACCTTATCTTCCTTTGTGGGTTCTCGAGAAAATCGATTTTACCTTATCTTACTTTGTGGGTTATTGGGGCCTTGGAGTTTCTTCGGTCTTTACTAAATTAACTTACATGATATTTACCAGTGTACAGTTCTGGAAAACCTTTTGGTGTGATAACCTATTTTTATTAAATTAACTTACATTATATTTACCAGTGTACAGTTCTGGAAAACCTTTTGATGTGATAACCTATTTTTATTAAATTAACTTACATTATATTTACCAGTGTACAGTTCTGGAAAACCTTTTGATGTGATAGCCTATTTTAATTAAATTAAAAGGTAAAACGGTTTTCTCAACAACCCACAAAGGAAGATAAGGTAAAATCGATTTTCTCAACAATCCGTTGCTAAATGAATATGTTCATCCTTGGAAACTAATAAATAGTTCATATAAAATATGTAAATAAAAGACATATGTATACTCATGAAAAAGATATCGCAACCTTAAAACTATTGAATTCTATAAGACGCGATTATTCTTGAAGATTTGGTTTGGTGTGGTTATGTTAAAGCAAAGCCATATTGGGCTATATGCTTTGTCAACTGGGGAGAGAGGAGGGTGGGAAATGATTCCCGAATTTTAACGTTGTAGGTCCGTAGACTTACCGCTGTCCCATTGGTTGACTATTCTTAAAGTAAGCTACATATCGAAATTAACACGAACCTATCTCACAATTGCCACAAGCTCCACTTTATCCAAACCAAATAAGAGGGGGGAACTTACAAAAATGATAAAGAATATGTACATTGTTTTGAAACGTCTTTTCTCACCATAGTAAACCTACATTTATATATAGATACAGGTTCACTGTGACGTGTGAAAGACCATACACCATACACAAACACTCCAATAACAAACGTCACCTTAAAGTACGAGCATGTGAACAGATTGGCATATCTATAAACACTGGAATGAAACGTTACAAACTCTCCCAACTCCACTATCTATCAACACAATACAGAACAGGACATTCGAGTTCTCTCTCAAACTTGAAAATTCTTTCAACAACCAAACATGATACTGAACTTCTTATAAAAGAAACATTATACACAAAAAATCTTCTTCCTTCCCTCAATAACACACAGTCTTCACTGGATTTAAACCTATTTTAACTATTTCATTTATGCCTCAGTTTTAGTTTTCTCGTGTTATATTTGTATATTCGAATTGTTTATTTCTTATGTAAATATTTATGTTGTAATTACAGATATTGTTTGTTTGTTTTGTACCTCTAGATTACTGATGATGGAATTATGACGATTCCGGAATGTTTAATAAACACTTCCTGTTATTACATTCGTGTTTTGTTTTATCATTAACCTACGTTTTCCGAAAAACGAGTCAATTACTAGTATACTTGTACGAAGATACGGAAATGATTGTCTCAAAACCTGCAGGATTATTGGAAAATTGGACTACAAAACAAAAAAGATAAATCTCGACATCCAGTTTTTAACAGAATGCAAAACCCGCTTCATTTGAAACTCGCTAATAGAAACCTTAAAAACTCAAAAGCATACCGCAGTTGTCAAAAGCGCTTACTTGATGAAGAACTTAGATGGAAACACCGACATAGATATCATCTCTAATCTAAACTGAATTCATCTCTAGCGTCACTTTCCAATTTTACATCCTGGCTGGACTTCAACCACCTTCTCAATCTTATCAACCGAAGTAATGAAAAGAAAATTGCTAGACACGAACACATACAGAACGTTAAACTAAGGAAACTTTCTAATAACATAACTCACAGCAAGATCTCCGCTGACCAAGTCATCTTCAGCTGCAGCATCATCGTCACTTTAATTGATAAAACTGCACTTGCCAAAAGACTTAACTTCTCCATACCCTTTTCTAAACTCAATTATGCCAATTACCTCTATCCCGGGGAATCCTTGTACCGGAATATAAAATCTTTACCTATTTTTTCCTAGAATACTTCTGAACAAGCACGAGAACTATTTACTAGTAAGTTAAAAAACTTAGTACTATCCACCACTAACCTATACTTTACAACTTGAAGGGAAACCCAGATATTTCTTAAAAACCTAAGCAAAAGAAATATTATTTCTGATTGTGTTTACAATAATTTATATCCCACAGGCTCCCAACCTGGAATATTATATGGTCTGCCGAAAGTTGGTAAACCAGACACACCTCTCCGACTTATACTTTCCGCCTTAGGCACTTACAGTTATAACAGTTAAATTCGTTGTACCCATCTTAAAACCTCTTACTGTGAACGAATTTACAACACTTGACTCCTTCCAATTTTCGCGAGAAATCAGTCAACTCTCCCCCTTTAAAGATCAAGTGATAGCTAACTTCGATATTACTTCTCTTTCTACTAATATTCCCCTGGACGAAACCATTAATATCACGCTTTCTAATCTAAAAACATTCTTGCTAATGGATTTTCTAAGTCTGATTTCAAATCTGTGCTTGAACTCTCGACCAAAGACTCTCTTCTCTTCTTTAACAATACTCTGTATGAGCAAATGGATGGCGTTGCTATGGGCTCCCCACTGGGTCCTATGCTGGCCAACATTTTTCTCTGTCACCACGAACAAAACTGGATTGACAACTGTCCGTTAAGTTTCAAATCTATTCTCTACAGAAGGTATGTTGATGATACTTTCCCTATTTTCCGCCATATTGATCATATCCAACGCTTTCTTGGCTATCTCAATTCACAAAACCTCTCTATACATTTCAAGAGTTTGACAGTTTTATACCATTCTCTTTGAAACAAAGTTCTTATTCTTTGTCTACTAAATAGAGCCTACAATCTTACCTCACCCTATTTAACCATTCACAAAGAAATTACTTCCATACAGAACATTCTCTTACGAAACGGCTACCCTATGCATTTCTATGCCAAACATGATACTAAACTTCTTATAAAAGAAACATTATATATAAAAAATATTCTTCCTTCCCTAAATAACACACAGTCTTCACTGAATTTAAACCTATTTTAACTATTTCTTGGAGAAAATAACTTCCTCGTTCCCAACTAATTTGTTTGTCAAACCACCTAAGATACCCACTGTACCCCAATTTCCCTTATACACGTGCTTACCATATCTAGGGAGACAGAGCTCCCTTATCATGAAACAGTTGAAAAAGTTATGTAACACTTACTATCCCCAAATTAACTTGAAAGTTATTATGAAACCCAATTGCAGACTAAAAAAAAAATCCGCTACAAAGATCGTTTCCCATTGTTCACATCTCGTCTACTTATACATGTGTAGAGACTGTAAGGCCTCCTATATTGGTGAAACCAAACGTCACCTTAAAGTAGAGCATGTGAACACATGGGCATATCTATAAAAATTAAAAGAAAGGCTACAAACCCTCCAAATTCCACTGTCTCTCAACACAATACAGAAAAAGGACATTCGAGTTCTCTCTCAAACTTGAAAATTCTTTCAACAACCAAACATGATACTGAACTTCTTATAAAAGAAACATTATACACAAAAAATCTTCTTCCTTCCCTCAATAACACACAGTCTTCACTGGATTTAAACCTATTTTAACTATTTCACTTGTGGCTCAGTTTTAATTTTCTCGTGTTATATTTGTATATTCGAATTGTTTATTTCTTATGTAAATATTTATGTTGTTATTACAGATATTGTTTGTTTGTTTTGTACATCTAGATTACTAATGATGGAATTATGACGATTCCGGAACGTTTAATAAACACTTCCTGTTATTACGTTCGTGTTTTGTTTTATCATTAACCTACGTTTTCCAAAAAATGAGTCGATTACGAGTTGAATTTATGAATTATAATAGTGGGATTGGCCTACTCAGGCTACAGTAAGATGTAATAAAGATGTCTTTCATCATTGATGTATATCGAATATCATCGTTAGGCTGAAAACTTGTTCATATATCAACTGCTAGACTTAATTCACACATAAAAATACTCTTTAAATGTTGCCAAAAAAGAACAACTTACATAACTTATGCATACTTTTACACAACATTAACAGAATTTTCTACAGCTAAGAGACATTTGCTAGTCTAATTGTCTCTCTCCCGTCCTTCTGAATGAATTATATCTAAGCTCATTTACATACGGAGGGTGTCGTCTAATCGTGCTCCATTCTAATTTATATATATATATAAATTTTAAATCTTTATTCTGATGCCCTAAATTGTGGAATGAGTGTTCCACTCCGAGATAGAAACGTTTTAGAGCAATATATATATATATATCCTAGCCGTGACCCGCAAAACATTTACGATAGTTTTTATGCTCTTCGTTTGAATTTTATTTATCCTATCATTTTCATGCATGCCATTTAAACTTCACTTTCTCGCAGGCACTATGTGTTAGGTCGTTAAATCCTGGTCTATTAAAAAAAAATTACGCGGTCAGACAAACAAACTCACGTACATGTAACTTCATTGAATAAAACTACGTGTAAAGTAAAATAATGGTATCTATAATAGTGTACGGAATATGAAACAGTTAAGAGCGTTCAGTGTATGACATGGTTTTACGAGGTGTAACAAAGAAACTCACGAAAACGAAAAATAAAACCTGTAGTAAAGACATAAATAGCTAAAAGGTGTTTATAGCAGTCTATGAAACAAACCGAAGTTAAATTGTTAGTAAAGTAAATGTGATGTTTTAATGAAGGCAAACTTCGCTGAATATGCAGAAACGTCTGAATGCGTGTTCATAAGGTGATAAGCATATAGTTTTGAACGAATTGCGCATGCGTATTGTAAACAAAAATAAGTAGAGAAAGCCCATAGAAATTTTATTTAGTGTAATGCTAATTCTTTAGGAAATTACACGTAGGCCAAGTGTTGTTTGTGTGAAATACTATGCAAATAACGAAACTGAAGTTGAAATCGAAGCCAATCGTCACGTAATGATAATGACATTGTGCCATCGTGTAGCATACTCATTGCATCAAAAAATGTGACTAAGCAAAAAATAGGTAGATGATTCTGAATTGAAAATCTAATATGCAATCTGACTCCTCGGACAAAGACCTTTTTAACGATATGAGATTTGTAACGTTTGATAGAGACATTTGCAAGAAAAGTTACGGACAGACAAACGCAAGCGTTTTAGTTGTATAGATATTACTTATCCAGTATATATATATATATATAGCACAATGGTTTGATACAATATGGGACCTATTGGTCCACTTGTCTGTTCCATCCTCTAAGCTAAATTAAAATAATTAAAAAAGAATCTTAAAGCCAGCCCTTATCGTTCATAAACTTATCAAACTTTTTCTTAAACTCACTTAAGTTTACTGCCTCTACAGCCCTCCAGTAGCACAGTGGTATGTCTTCGGACTTACAACACTAGAAACAGGGT
>NW_013666088.1:93944-146578 GCF_000517525.1 Limulus polyphemus
ATCGTTATTCGATTCAAAGCGACTGGTACTGTTGAATTACAGAAGTTCAGATTAAGTATGGCTATATAAATGAACCTTGAGGGTCTCTGGCTTGGCTCTTTAGCTCAAGTAGCCATTCAGGTTAAACAAATGACATTTTCAGTATTACGACAATGATCAGTGAACTAAAAAAAGTGCAAAATAGTAGCTCAAACATTAAAAGTGCATTATAGCGGCCCTGTAAATGTGGGCCACGGTTGTTTTTTTTTATAATAACAACTGCCCACTTGCCTTTCTCAACTTTCTTTTGATTTCGTATGCAATTACATATAATAGTGATCGAAACCGAATAAACTTTATTTCGGAAATTTACCTACTTGCTTATTATTGGATTCTCCCGTAACATCTTCAAATGTTTCCGCTCATTGTCTTTTACTTTTATTAATTGTTAGATGGTTTTAATTTATAGCATTAATTTTTATATGTTTTTATAAACCAATATTTCGCAGCGCCACCTGTGTAGATAATAAATCATCTAACTGACTTGAGTGTTATTACCGTCTGGTTTTTTCATAGCATCAGTCTTCTCACAGTAAGTGTTTTCTTAGACAAAACATTCGCTTATGTTTTGTTTATTTTTATCTGTCTATACATATATTCAATGAAAGAGGGGAAAATTATATAGTGAAATTGTTTAAAATATTGTTGAATTTTATGCAATAATAGTAACGTTATACTATTGTGTTACTCGGAATAAGGGCCAGGCATGGTCTAATGATTTGTACGCCCAGGTTGTGAATCTAAGGGTTCTTGATTCGCGACCCGTTGATGCAAAAACGTGTTCCGCACTTTGGTAATGTGAGTGTGCTATGATCTCAAGTCCCTCTATGCGGTCAGACAAAAGTAATCCAAAAGTTGGCTTTGGTTTCTGTTGATTAGCTGTCTGCTCTCTATTCTTTCAGTTCCAAATGACAATTCAAAGATAATTATTTGTGTAGCTTCACACGAAAATTCTGAAATATACATATTGAGAATAATATCCGAAAGTCACTTCTGATGTAATTAGAAATCGATATACCAATTAATATCTCAAGAAAAACATGTTTATAGGTTGTATGTGAACCTATACCACAATAGTAGTGTGATGATGGATGTTTAATTGTCCTGTGTGCATAAACAAGAGGGATGGTGGTGAAACACTAAGTTATAAAACAATTTAACCAAAGAAACGAGGGCGTAAAATATTCGTTTAGAACCATACATTTTAAAATTTATTATGAGTGAAACTAATAAACAGCCACACTTATTTACAACTATAATCTTTTAATAAACTGGGGTTCTTTCCTGAGCTTAAATGTTCACTACTACTACTATTAATATACAGTTTTCATACGTGAGAAAAGTCCTTCCCGGTCTTAGTATTTTCTTAGGGATGGCTAACATTATTTGACAGTAGTTAATGATGTTTTAGAGTCATGAATTTGGTGGTTTCTATTAAGTTAAAACAAAGTTTGAAGTCCTCAAGAGAAACTAGATAATTAAAAGGCAGTATAGATACAATGATGGGTTTCCATCTGTTCGTTTTGACAACCATAATGATGGGTTTACATTTGTTCGTTTTAACAACCAGAATGATGGGTTTACATTTGTTCGTTTTGATAACCACAATGATGGGTTTCCATCTGTTCGTTTTAACAACCAGAATGATGGAGTTTCATCTGTATGTTTTAACAACCACAATGATGGATTTCCATCTGCTCGTTTTAACAACCAGAATGATGGGTTTCCATCTATTCGTTTTGACACCGTATTCCTTTCCAGAAGTCTCCCTCCTCCGATTCAGTAAAATTGTTGAACGACTAGCAAAGAAAGCTGACTAAGAACAAAATATATTATAATGTCTTTAATTATGATATTCATAATCTCATCCCAATAGAAGGTATCTAACCACACGATATGTAGTATTGAAATAAAATCCACCTATGACCCAGTTGTTTTTGAGAAGTTTATCATTAGTTTTATAGGATACTGAAATTATACCGTGAAAGGCTAAGGATAGCATATTTCTCATGATATTTCGTCGCCGGTCTTCATGAATGTAAGATAAATAGTCTGGTTTATAAAAATCATTAGCAGTTTTTAACGTAGGAAGTATTTAACTACTGCTCCATTTCTTGATCGTGGAACCAGTTTTTCGGTTAATTCTTTACAGAGCTCCAAATGTTATTTGAGTTAATTGCATTGACAAATAGTGACTGTATTTTGCTCCATTCAGAGCACTACGTAACATTAGTGAAACAGTCTTTTTACGGAAATAATGTTAATATGGTTTTTGTAGTGATTAAGTGACCTCCTTAAATACATATAAAAAAAGACAGGAACGGGCTCATTATAGTGTAAATGAAGTCACAGCTCTATCAGTGAAATTAAAACTAATTAGTCATTTCTTTTATTAGTGTAATCCGTGATCTGTTTTATTCGCTCGACACAACCAGAACATATGTCATTAGCTCTCCATCATTAGAGAACAAATATCAGTAACTCTCCATCATTACAGAACAAATGTCATTAGCTCTCCATCATTAGAGAACAAATATCAGTAGCTCTCCATCATTACAGAACAAATGCCATTAACTCTCCATCATTCCACTCTTACTGTTAATCTTCTGTTACTGTTGTGATATACAGTAATTTGCATAAATTAGCTTGTAATGTTAAATAGGTTACACCTTATATTCTTAGAGTTAGGGGTCACGTATTCATTAGTGTGTATAATTAAAATGTTTGATAAATTAATTAAATTGAGTTCACTCGTTTCAACTGTTTATAAGACTGTTTCATATATTTCTACTTTATATGGTACCACCCTAAATCAGAATTATTCAAATACTTCATTAGAGGAAAACACACTGCTTATACATCACCTGATCCGGAACTTGATATCATTTAGTAATAAATACTGACTGACTTAGGCTGAAAATGATACAAAGATTATTATCGTTTTAATCTGCCTGCTGCGTGAAATTGTACACTGTGAATGTGCAAGAAAGTTTAAGCACTACAAACTTTGACGATATTATACAAATGGAAGACACGCCACCTCTACTGTATGAATAACAAACTTTACTGTTAACTGTGTGTTGATAAAAAAAAAATAGTTACAAAATCATTTATAATTATCTAGCTCAGTAAGTAACTGGATAGTAAGTAAATGTTTTTTTTTTTCACATTTGGTCACATGTTCTAGTTGCACGTTCTTATATTTTGAAAATTCCAAACTGTCCCAAGAAACAAGATATGCTAAAGAATGGGTAGCCTATGATAGGCCATGAAAACTGACATATATGTAAAATGTGCGTTTAACTACATGATCCATTAACTTAGTTTCATAATTTTACAACTGGCTAAAGTTTTAAAGAACCTTACTTGTTTCCAGAAAAATTTTACTTGTATAAAGAGAATTCTTACCTTTTGTAAAACGGGTAATATTTATTGTGTTTGTTTAATTGTAATTTATGATGTGTGTGTGTGGGCACTAGTTTAAACTATACGTCTGCAACGAAATGTGTTCTTACACATTTTAGGTAAAATGTAAAAATGTGTGTAATGCCTGGAAGATAAAGACTTAATCATTGTAATTTTTATATGTCAATTAAATGGAAAAAATAGAGCGTCATATAAGTTTAACTGAATGTCTATATTTATACTAACGTACTCCAGGTAAAACAATTAAACAATACGTGACTAATGTTTTTACAGTAGATTAAGGAAACCCCTGAAAATAATTCAGTTATAAACAACAAGTATAATGCAATGATGAATGTTTATAATGACAAGGGATTGTAAAGTGTAGTGAACATAGAATAAATCCTGATTGGTCAATTGAATAATTTTACTCTTTGGAATTATTTTGTTAATTAATTAACGAATTATTAATTTCGTTTCCAATTCAATGTTCAGGATTTCAATATACGCTCGTCTTGTCGTGTTTGTAGTTTAATGGTATTAATACTTTGTCTTTTATGCTGAAGAAATCTTCATTTATGACTCAACCTAAACCAAACAATAAAATACACCATCAATAACCATTTAGGCCTCAAGCCGTGGGCAAGCATAAATAAATTTACTCTAATAAAGCTCATCTGGGTGACATTCCCTGTTGTCAACTTAAGTGGACTGATGAATGTTCACATCGCTGGAAACTCCAGTTTATATAGTTAACTATTGTATATTTGGTTTTGTTTCCTCTTATTTTTGAAAAATTATTTGTTTTAAACACAACATAGCACAGGCTACCTTCATACATAATATGCACACCTTTAATACTTTTTTGTGTTAAAGATTGAGTTAAAAAAACAACTAATAATAGTAACTGACAGATTTTTAATAGATCTCACATTCCCATGGTTTAGTATCTTATGTTTGAAGTATATAAAGTTTAGAATACAAAACAAAAAAGGTCACAAAAGCTGAATTGTTTATCAGTACAGTTTATTATAATAATTAAAATCTAATAACTAATTTTCTTGCTTCCTTACTACAAATGATGGATAGTAGCAGTATGGTTAAAAAGTCTTATAAAACAGTCTGTAAGGAAAGTTATTAAAATCATACAAAAAAAATACAAGAAAAAACCGTAGAGCAGTTGAATGTAAATCTTAGAATAAAATATAATTAATAGTTTGAAAGACTCTGCATGTCTTCTGGTTTTCAGAAGTCAGGCATCAATGATGACAGACTGCATTGAGCTACCCCAAACTTCAATTTGATGTAGTTTCAAGGAAATTAATATGTATCAGATAATTATCATCGTCCTTGTATATTGGACTGTTCATTGTTGGTATTGATTACAGTAAATGCATGTTTTCTTCTTAATATGACTAATGATATGTTTTGCCAAGATAACATCAACACTAACAACATGTTAGTAGACACAAATTATAACAAAATGGCTCACAGAAAACAAACGTCTATCGAGAAGTTCAAAAATTAGTCGTATGCGCGCACATACACATACGCTTGTAAAAGTGAAATAAATGGAAGGTTATTAGATGTCGCTATTCGCGAAACTTGCGATTTTAAGACATGATTGCGCCAATATTATAACTTCCAATACTATAAACATTGTATTGTGCTAAAATATTAGTTTTCAATCGAATGTTTGTCCAAACACTTAAGCATATCTCATAAATACTCCACGATATCACACTTCACAGACGGGAAAGAGGAATACATGGGAGCAGTATGGTCTCTAGCAGAATATTTAGCTAAAGTTTGATCGTCATTCACAGTACGATTCAAGTAAGGGAATAGTGGAGATATCACTCCTCCATCCGTTCTTCGAGTGTGTATCACTGACACACATGGATCACAAGGATTTCCACTATTTGTCGTCGTTAGAGGGTGCAGTGTTCCAAGACTTTTTGCTCTTTCTCGATTACTTTTTCTATTATGGCTTGAAGAATCTTGTACTAAAAAAATAAAAATTATATTGCGACTAGTTAAACAATATGATTAAAATACATTTTTTATTTTTCATAAAAGAGTCATTACAAACATTTAATAAAGAATAGATTTTAACCCCACAACAAAATGATAAAGCATTGAAATGATAACAGACTTCAGCTCCAAGTTCGATACATGTTGATAGAAACGTCATTTTTTAGATATACCCAGTCTTTATAAAACTTTATATGCAGTCCAGTACCAGTTTTCACGTTTGTCAGTAAAGGTGTTACAAGTATAAGTTAAGTAAATTGTAGATTCATAAACACGCCACTGTTCATGCCGAACAGGTTGTCTGAAACCTTTGTGTACATGACAGATTAGTTTTGAAACCATTAATTTATTAGCTACTATACTATTTGTAATTTTTCTGAGAGCAGTTCTAAAGGGGTAGAATTATTTTTCAATGAAGGCGTTTATGTATTTCACGTACAATCAAACAAGATCTAATAAGATGAAAAGAAAGGCAGTGACTAGAATATTTGTATATATATATATAATATGAACTCTTGTTAAGCACAAAGCTACACAATTTGCTATCAGTTCTATGCCCAACACAAGTATTGAAACTAACTTTTAGTATTATAAGCCCTCAGACTTACTGCTCAGCCACCGGGGCGCGGGAGCAGAAAGAGTCATATTTTAATTGTATCGAACGTTAATCCGTTGTATTGAAACAAAAAAAAAATACTAAGTAAACAAAACCAATCTTTCAGTTTTGGATGGAACGAATAGTTGCAAAGAAGAGATTTAGAGGCATAAAACAACATAAACTAAAATAATGTGATCGTGATTAAACATTCTAAAATATGAATTAGAAGAATAACAAGCTTATTTAGAAGGACGTCTGTATGTTAATTATGTCAAATAGTTAATTGCTTTTATTATAATGATTTGTTTTCTCCTTCATGCATGTAGTGAATAATTTATTCCAAGTAAAATGATTATAATAATAAAACAACACACTTATTCAGTGTTTTTGTAATTTTAATGAAATTTTAAATGATTTATAAATACCTTTTTGTGAAACCCCTGAACCCAATTCTTCCATGTCTTCGTCACATGACGATGACATCCCGTTTACTATTACCCTCTGGTGGAAACTCCTGATAGCTCGAGTGTATGAGGTATCATCAGACTCTGTACGAACATCTCCATCTTTAGGCGAAATACTTTTTGGTAAGCTTGATGATTCACTACTGCTTTCAGATTCAGAATCCATGTATTTAATCGTTTGACTAATTTTTTGTGTTACCGATAGGGGATGCATTTCTATAGTCGTTGTTAAATTATTTTCTTTAAATGTTATTTTCCTAACTTCTGGTGTCAAGGGCGCTAAAGCAAAATTGGATTCATTTTGATGAGTACAACATGTTTGTGTTGTATGTTCTACATCTGTTCCAATTGTTTCTTCGGAGTTCCTAGATTTAACGATAAAGATTTAGTCAGCAATCTCTTCCAAGCATATATAAGCCTCAGAAATAATTTTGTGCTTGAGGGTTAAAACTAGAAATATCAAACTACCTTTTTTCTTTTAAGATATACAATATCACATTATCAAATATTTTGAGTACATTAAGAAATGATGGACTTTAATTTCTTACCTAAGTATCAAAATGCTAAAGTTCAATACTTTATCTGTAAAAACAATCAATATATTTAAACGAGACAATAAATAAGTTTAATATGATCTTACAAAAACTGAGATTTTCTTAAAACAGGATTCAGACGCTTTGAATAATTGTTATAAAGTGACAAAAAGCAGTTTACAGAGAACGAATAATGACACAATAGCTAGCTTTTAACTCTAACGTATCTCATAACATAAACAATATATTTTTATTGAATTTTGTAAAATAACCTAAACCAAGAAGAAAACAGAATAACTTACATTATAGAAAGCTGTATGTTAGGTAGCTATAAAATAGCATTGTCAGCTCAATTCAGAATAACTCAAATTTGTTAAGTGTAAATATTTCTCGAGTATATCTACGGTTTTTAGTGTTATAAAGTGCTCTGCTAAAACTAAAAACTTCTGAACATAAGGCATAAACCATGTAGTACGTAGTTAAGGACCCAGTTTCTAGCGGTATAAGTCCGCAGACATGCCGCTGTGCCACTGGGGGGTATTTTATCGCTTAACAACTTGATATTTGTACTTTATTTAGATCTATTGACATAAAAAACAAAACAAAAAATAAAACATTCGACATTTTCATTTGATATCATCTCGGTAATAAAAACTGAAATTCTTGACATTTTGCGTTTTGTTTAGTTTCGTTAATTCAAATTGGTGTACCTGACATTTGTACAAGAAGTAATGACTGACAGTAGAAAGTGTTGTTGAATTATTTTAATCTCGGTTTACACAAGTGGTATTATAAAAATAAACTGTGGCCAACAAAGTCTAGTGTTAATGGGTAGATATCCGTTCTTTCTTTGTGACATCATTCTTTATGTGTTTTCATGAAAGATAACGTGCAACATAATTATAAAGTGGCAATTGCAAGTGACTTAGGTTTTGAATAATGTGTTGTGATTAATGCAAGTAATCCTAATTATCACCTGTGACTTCTGTGCTTTTGGTACTTTCAAGAACAAACAACATGGAATATACTTCCAAGCAACTGATTTTCTTAAAACAATTGTACATTCAATTTGTAACATCCCACCCACATTTTACCGAGTTCATTTGTTTGTTTCTCTGTTTTAGCGCAAAGCTGCAAAATAGGCTACCCATGCTCTGTACACCGCGGAAAATCGAACCCCGAATTTTACCGTTGTAATACCGAATTCGTATGATGAAGCTCTTTGGGAGAAAACGGATTGTACTTTAAAGGAAACGTGTTGAGAAATGATATTTGGTTGGTCACATCTTCAACACCATTGGCGTACGTTCCTTGTTTGTAATCTGATACGATTGGCCTAAAAGAAATAAAGTCCCCTTTCTTTTGTACACCCCATGCATGATAAACTGGAATGTAGTGAACGGATCGAGAATAGTCAACAAATGGAATGTTTATGTATCCAACATTTAGCTGATTCCAATGTACGAAAATATAGGTGTCAAGGCCTTTTATAATCTTACTCTTTGCGTAATTCTTTTGGAAAAAAAGTAACAAAGGCTCCTTATATAGACGATTTTACAACCAACTGAAATGAGAGTGAGAAAAGTTTTGAATAATTGAACATTTGGAAAAATAATGCAGATAAAGTCTTGATAAAAAATTCTTCCAACAATATTAACATAGTTTAGTCCTAACTGACATGGTAAGTTACAGGTGAGTTAAATCTCTAGCTTCTTACGCAAAACGAAGTAAAGTAAGATAAATGATTATAACGTCATTTAAATCGGTAGGCGTGTAAAATGGCCAATTTGAATATTTATAGAATTCCACTATGAAATTACATTCAAAATGATACCTATAAGTAAATCTATGTGAATCTTTATCTAAGTTGAATTGTCAAGTGCAACACTTTAAATATGTAGCACATGTGAATATATAAAATAATCATACCACATCTTAAACTTATGCTTATTTAAGGTGTTGAACTTAAGTTCGTCTATTTTCATCATCCACTATGTAATTAAAGCTTCTGTAAATAAGTAACCAAAGCGTACAATTTTCAATCAATTCGTGATGTTTAAAACGATGAGCACGACTCATTTTGTTCTTTATGTAATTGAATGAAAATCCGGTTTAAAATTACGAAATAGCTTCACATTTTTATTTTCATCCATTTTCATTCAAATTAACAAACTATCCGAGATTTAAAAATAATGTTTATAGTTGGCTTACCTTTAAAAAGTTAGGTGGTAGCAAAGCTATAGTTATTATAATTGTTTCTACTGGTTAAAACGTAAATTTGAAATAAGATATAGTAAATTATTACATTACCATGGTAAAGAACATTGTGTAAGATCTTCCTTGTTGGGGTGAGATGTTTGATTAAAAGACTCTTCCTCTTTTATAATGTAAGATGTGACCACTAGAACACAACGAAATAAACAGTATTAGTCATATCAAGCACATCACGTCAATTAAACAAATTTGAACTAATGAATAAAAGAAATATACAACGTTAATTATACAAAGTTTGACCACTGGGGTTCAAAGAAATATACAAAGTTAATTATATAAAGTTTGAGCAATGTAAAAAATATATATATAATGTTAGTTACACAAAGTTTACCACTGGAACACAAATAAACATGACATATTAATTACACAAAGTTTAAACACCGGAACACTATGAAATATATAACCTTAACCACACAAAGAAAAGTACAACGTTATAATTATTAACTTTTTGATAACTGAAACACAAAGTTATGTACAAAGTTTGACTATTGGAACTTAAACAAGCATTTCATGTTTTATTACACAATGGTTTACTGCTGAAACACAAGAAATATACCACAGATAAAACGTTTAATCCACAGAAACCCATGGATACATTTTACGTTTTTTTTCACAGAGTTTGGTTACCAAAACAGCAGCCCCCCCCCAGTAGCACAGCGGAGTGTCTGTGAACTTAGAACGCTAGAAACATGGTTTCAATACCCGTGGTGGGCAGAGCACAGATAGCCCATTGTGTAGCTTTGTGCTCTAATTACAAACAAAACAACAAACAAGCATATAACTTTGTTAAACAAAGTTGGACCGTTGAAATACAAAGAAACATACCAGGCCGGTTAAACAAATTTGTTCTTTGAAACACAAACTCACACTGCGTGAATTACACAAGACTGGTTTGTTTTGAATTTCGCGCAAAACTACACGAGAGCTATCTTGGCTAGCCGTCCCTAATTCAACAGTGATAGACTAGAGGGAAGACACCATCCACCGCTAACTCTTTGGCTACTCTTTTGCCAACGAATAGTGGGATTGACCGTCACATTTTGATGCTTGCAACGCAATATTGTGTTAAGTTATGTTCTTTATTCTGTGATATGAAATACTCAAGATTATTATTAAATTAGTGTCTTCTTTAATATAAAAATAACTTAGTTTTAAATTGTGAAATATTTAGAGAGACAGAAAATCGATTAACGCTACATAGCAATAACATTTTGTGATACATTAAATGACACCTAATACTGAACTCAATTCTGTTATGTGAAGTCTGTAGACCACATCACTGAATTTTTTTTATAGTTGGAAGTTATAAAGTTGCTAGGAACAGTCAAGATTCTGTAGCCTATAAAATTGAACAACCTAATTTTCCTTTCATAAATTTCAGTTTTCTTTTTTGTTCAATAAGAATTTATTATCAAAAATAAATAAAGTTGGGTACCGATCTGGATGTCATCTAAGGTTATAATTTGTTACTTATGATAAGCGTGCATAATGTTGCCTGTCAAACTCTGTATTTGCTTCATCTATATTTACCAACCTTGTGATAAATTCTCATAACTACTATCAGCCGACGAGGAGGAATTTTCAGGAATTGTGGTTATAGCATGTTTGATCATCACTAATGGTTCTTCCACTTCTTTCAGCTCTAGGACTAAAGTCTGAAGTTCAATAGTTTTCTGCAAAAGCAAACATCATAATATAATTGATGAGGCTCCTTTAAAACTGTCTATTATAATGTATGATACGAAGAACATTATTTGTAACATTAGTTACAATTATATCACGCTAAATAGTATTCAATGCTTTTGAAAAGGCTTATGTTAAAATAAGTTAAGCATAAACCCAAGATACAAAGGCTCCTAACTAAACAAACACTTATTTACTATTTGATAAAGCTGCGTTATTTCATGCTGGTCTCAAGGCAATATCAGTTATATACCTCACTATTGAATGATTCAGTTTATTATAATATAGATTTTGATAAGCTTCTAAGTGCACTGGGAGTGTCATAAAAATAATCTAGCATAATGTATATAAATACAATCTTGGCCAAAATGTTTGCATATTTTGTAACAAATAAGATCATTATTATTAAAATAGCTTATAGCTTATAGCTTAGCGCTGTATAACACAGAGAAATGCGTATTATATTAAACATCTAAATATTTAATTTGTATAATGAGACAGGTTCTGTGTACGTTATGAACGATTTATTAGAACAGCAAACAATTTTATCAGACACCTGTAGAAAGATGTGTAATTCATCATTCCTCCTATCACAATAAAACCTCACCAAAACATTTATGTAACATAAATTATTATAAATAACGTCTGTAACCTTATATGAGTTCATATTAAATATTCAGTACTTGGTTGGTCCTTCTTGGAGGCTAATAACCTTCGCAAGGCAACGTGGCATACTGTAGACGTGGTTATTGATGTAATCCACCGTGATTTTATCCCAACTTGTCAATAGAATGTGGTGCAACTCAGTTACAGTAGCCGATTTAGGGTTGTGTCTAACAATTTTCCGGCTCTGTTCTGCCCAACGGTTTTCATTGGGATTACAATATGGAGACTTTGTTGACAATGACAATCTTGTAATGTCCTCCTGTTTGAGATAATCCTGTACAATACACACACTGTGAGCAATGGCATTGCCATCCTGGAACACAGAATTATTGATAAACCTTGCCCTAGCATATAGCAGAAATATCGTCTCCATGTGATGCCTGTAGGAGGTGCCAATGACTTTTTTCCTGGAGGATATTAAGAGCAGTTTTTCCACCACAATGATTAGCTGCCTAAACATGTACTGCACCACCTCCTATGGGCTCCCTACGGGAAAGACAGTTTTTTTCCTTATCTGTTCTTCAGGCAAACGATGAATTTGAATTCTATCATCAGCTTTAATAAGCCAGAAACAGATCTCATCTGAAAAGATTACATCGCCAGTGTCCTAACTGTAAGTTGGCATATTGTCTTGCCCAAGTAACACGGTGGCAATGGTGAATTCTGGCTAATATCGATTTGCAGATAGCCCTTCTTGCAAAATGACCTAATTTGGTCAGTTTCCAATTCACTGTCGTAAGGTGTTGCAAGACTTCTTTCGACCTTGACGTATTAACCTGGGTCATCTTGGGCAGTAGTTTTTCGGCATCAACCAGTAGACTTTCATGGAACATCGTTTCCGTAGTCCGATGACGTTTCCGGATTCTGGATACAGTACACTGGGGGTACTCTACTGTTCTGGCAATGTCCGTTTGCTTCATACCATTTCTGGACAGCCGAACAATTTGACGCCCAATAACTTCTGACACATGACGAGGCATGACTCTATAACAAGTACAGAGAAATTGTCTGAACAAAACCTTAATCTTTTTCGAAAAAGATTATACCAAAAGCACACCCTTTTATACAAGACAGGCGTGTATGTATATTTTGACGAACAAACGTTCAAAACAACTTATAGAGACCAGAATAACAATTCGTACATATTTGTCCGATCATACGCTACCTTTTCTGTTACTTCTCGGGCATTTGCTCAATAACTATTCCATGCATGTAGACAATATCATCAATATAGAATAGTATGCAAACATTTTGGCCAAGACTGTATGTGTACGTAATTCGTTAAGTATTTAAATATTCCAGCAATATAATACATGTAATTTATTTTAAGGTAAGTAAAATATAGACAATTGATTGTTTGTTCCGGATATGCACTCAAAGTTACACAAAGGCTGTCTGCGGTAGCGTCCCCAATTTTAGACTGAGAGACTAGAAGGAGGGCAACTAACCAACAGCACATACCGCCAATACTTGGGCTTCTTTAATCAACTAATGGGATTTGACTGTCATTCTTATGACGCACTCACGGCCACAAAGTGCTGAGCGAGATATTTGTTTTTGTAGAAACGGGACTGGAACCATGAACATTCAGATCTACTGTGAAGTACATTAATGAATGGGCCACTCCCGGCCAAAATATAAACAAGTTTTCAACCATTAATGAAATTTGTCGTAGAGACGCTTCTGTACTAATAAAAAATTAGGTCATGAATCATCAAACACGGATCGTAACAGCATGTATTCCTCCTAATAGATATTTTCAATCTTAATTCTAAAATTCAGTTTTGATAATCTAAGTTTCTTTAGCAATAATCTAAGCAAACAATGATGTCCCAAGTATATGTATTAGAAAACTTCATATTTCGTTCTCTAAGTTCTCTAAGTGTACTTTATTTTAAATACCTCGTTTAATATCTGTTTCTGCCTGCAGTTCTGATTTTCAAGAATTTTAATTTTGTTCTGTATTTCGTCATCCGAGTTTCTTCGTGAACTTTTAAAAGGTTTCAACGTGGCTCGTGTTCGTACATCTCCACTGTCTGTATTACGTCGTAACTCAACTAGCTGAAATGAAAAGAAGCATAAATTTAACAAAATTTGTAAACTTCAATCTTCTTTACTTATTAACTAAAGAAAACAAAATAATATTGATTCTGTATTAACGATGTATTTTAACTTGGGCAAGAAAAAACAAACAAACTATATTTCTAAATCGTCATTGTTATAATTTTAGTAGCTTACATTTTGATAAAATGAACATCTAGCTATTTTATTTACATTTGAAAAAAAAATTAAATTTATTATTATTATTTAATTTTTGTAATGGTAAAAATAGTCTGATACTTGATTAACGTAATTGCCTCTGATTGTTCAGTTACGTTTAGAATTTCAATTGAATAAGTTTAATTAAACATAAGAATTATCGAAATATTTGGATAAAATGTAGATTCTTTTCTGAAACAAATTCTAAAGTAGTGAAGGCCAGGAAGTGATTTACAGATGTAAATAATAAATATAAAAGTATAAAGATATCCAAAAGCTTAGCAATTTCCAGTGCCAGTTGCAAGTCCCAAATGATTGCTTTATCAAGCATAAACAGTTTCAACTCTGTTAGGATGTACTTTATTAGAATTACCAACGAAGAGTGATTTTTAGTCTTCATCCTATTGAAAACTTTGGTTACACATTTTAATTAAAATATGACTACCTCTGACAGAACAATGAATTACTTTATCTTTGCACACGAAACTTCCACAGATAATATTCCATATTACACCTTGTTTATTATTTTGTGACAAAAATAAACAGGTTTTAATCTAAATCGTTAGATGTTTTTATTTATAAAGAAATTAATAAATAACTAATCTCTCTGTGTTTTATTTTCTTTGAACATATGTCATTTATCATTTATAAAGTAGAATATCAAAAAAAAATTAAAATGTTATTATTTGATAGAAATAGACTGACGTGTAAGACTTTGAGTAAGTAGAAAACAACTCAAGGTTAGGAAGGAATCAATAAAACATGCAACACTCCAGACACTCCTAAGACACGCGATTGGTAAACTTTGCTTGTTTCACGACACCTTTCGGAAGGATGTGTTCTTCCTTGCGTTTACAATCTTAAAGCTATTTACACACAGGCTAGCGCTCCCTCTCATGAGAATAATACAGCTTTATGGTAATTACACAAATAAAAAGCCAATGATATTACATGCATTTCCTCTCAAACAAAACATTGTTTGAGCTTTATGCTATAAAATGCAAGACAGAGTCATATAACACGGTAACAAATTATATGTTACAGCCATAAAAAACTTTTTCATTGCTGCCTAGCACATAAGGCACTTTGTCAAGTACACAAGAAAGCGAGAGCGAAACAATAATGGCCACATGAACATAACAGAAATATCGCGAAATGAATGTCTTAGCTGTGTTACTCAGTGGGTCAGCTGTGGGTTTACAAACTCACAATATTCCCTGTGGTGAACAAAGCCCATTGTATGACTTTGTTCTAAAACTACAACCCTTGGCTTCAAATGAAACAGTTAAAAAAGTGTTAACGTACAGATTAAGTAATAAACTAGGAAATAGTGTTGTAGATGCAATTTTTTGTTCTGGAGAGGAAAAATTAATAATTTAATCGAGAATAAACACTTTTTTGTATTTTCATTCAATCATGTCTTTGCTTCGTTTTTATATGAATCTTTTAAACACTTTGATGCAAAAGAAGTTGTTTTAAAGACTGTTTTGAGTTTGTGGATCATATTAAACCATTAAATTTCGATGGAAATATACGTTCAACTAGCTTCGATGTGAAGTTTTTTTTGTTGTTGTTTCTATACCACTGGATGAAAAGATTGAACAGGTCTATTCTATAAACATCGTGATGTCATTATCAATGTCGCTGTAGACATTTTTTATAGCAAATTACTTTATAGCAAGAATTTTCAACTTTTCCTTATGAAAATATTAATGACCAAATTAACTGTATTGTTAAGACTTTGATGCATTTCTTGCATTCATTAAATAAAATGGTTATATTTGTACTCACGATAAAGCTACTAAGGCCACCTAATTCCGTCTATAATTTTAAACTACAGATTAGAGGGAATGTAGTCAGTCATCCTAACACTCACCATTCATGCTAAGAGGTTGCTTTTCTATCTTATTACGCACCCACAGTGCATGGAATATTTTGTGGTATCCATGTATATAAATCCGGCTCGCCAGCACCAAAATCCAGAGTTTTACCATAGGGCCACCCCAGTCCTGAAAATGGTTATAATATTGGCCTCAAGAATCTAAACCCCCGATTTTTTGAAGATGACGCTTTTATAATATTTAAAAGCTCAGAACGTGTTAACAATTTTCTTAAGTACTTGAACGGCAAATTTAGATATCCCAATTTAGAGTTTAATGTCAAAAATAGGGTAAGTTAGTTTTCCTTCAAACACTGGTCCAAAATTTGAAAATAAAAATCCTATCTGAAACGTTTCTGGATTTTACGCTTGTTTTAATAGTTTTGACCCGATAACATATTAAGTTAATCAGGTGAACATTTTATTAATTAAAATAACCAAAAATTAATTACGTTATTGATTCATTTTATAACGAGTAAGAGACATTAATTAGTTACTGCAGAAAATAATATTATCAGTTGTACGTCTTTAGTCACTTTGTTAATAAGTTATTAAACATACGGCCACCCCAATCGTCTACTGTATGATGCGCCAAAGAAAACTGTTACGCTTGTTTTTCCATGTTTGGGATCTAATGATCTAACTGTGACAAAAATATTATGAACACGTAGACTTCCCTATCCTGAAGTTAAGATTTTATAGGTTTCAAGCCTACAGTAAAGTTACAGAATTTATCCGGATTCAAAAACGTCATTCCATCTATGAAACATTTATCTTGTCTAACCATGCTTGGAGACGGCTTGAATGGGTAATGAAGAAAACTTTAATATAAGTTTAACATAACAGCAAATGTACAACGTTTCGACAAGGTTTTGTCATCATCTGCCTACAGGGATACATAGGGTCAAATACTTATATTTCTTCATTAAAATCAAGGAGTACTTCAAATATCTTTAAATATTTTAATATTTAAGTAATATCTTTAAATAGTATCTTTAAAGAATTGTTATCAATCATGGTACGCCAACGGTTTCAGAGCATAACATCAGCTGATCACCTTTATACTATTTTTTGTTTGACTTCTTTAGACAGCAAGGGCCCCCGAGATATATAACAGTGCATTCTGTATGGTTTTGTAATACTTTAAGACATTAAAAAGTTAAACAGAGTATGTTCAGTTATTATACACGACAGAATGGTTTACAAATTTTCTTGACTTGTAATAAGTTTGAGTAAATATGGAAAATAATGTTTCGTATTTAACATTCTTTTCTTTTAGATACGATGTGTTGTAAGAAATAATTTGATGATATGACTGCACATAAAAAATAACAACAGAAAAGTCAATAATTGAAACATATGTATTTGAAACAGACAACATTTTAAATCAAAATCATACATGAACGACAAAATGTTCAAATGATGGTATTCAGTAATTTACTTCTATCATTTTTGGTGATAAAATACAATCTCGTGCTTTTTATATTTCTTGAAATGCAGTGATAAATACACAATATTAAAAGATATATATGTAGCCCCTCCAAATTTGTGATTCAGTATTTGTTCTTTGTGTATTTTCTCACCGGGATCCTGTAATTTAGTTTTATTTGTTGTCCCTGATTCTTGATTTTTCTTGGAGATCTTGTAATCCAGTGATATATCAAAAAGGTGCTTTATTTATCACATTTCTACTATGATTATTGAAATAAAGTGATAATTATGATAATCTTAATAACAATCAGTATTCATAGTTCATTCCTAGGGCCCCCAGTGGCACAGCGGTATGTCTGCGAACTTACAACGCTAGAAACCGGGTTTCGATACCTGTGGCGGACAGAACACAGATAGCCCATTTTGTAGCTTTGTGCTTAATAACAAACAAAAAAATCTTTCCTACGTACTTAGAATCCTGTAATCGTAATCAGGTTTTGTAAACCAGCAACGTATAAAGTTATTCTGATTAGTTTATTACTCACAGTTCTTTCCCAGGGTTTCGTAACCTATTAATAGCTCTAGTTATTATATTTGTTATTCCTATTTTTTACCTGAAAATCCTGTAATTCACTGATATTCGTAGTTATCTTAATGGTATTTGCTATTTCTAGCTTTTTGCACAAAATCGGAATAAATATCTTAATGATATTCATTATCCCTAGTTCTTATCCGAGTGCTCTTGTGATCCTGCATCATATCTAATTATCTTGAAATATTTTTGTAAGCTAGTTATATTGACATATATACATATACATTTATCAAAAATTGTATTTCTTATCCCATTGCTCTCTACCAGAAATCCTGTTATTCAATCCTAAACCGCCTAATCAACTGTATGGTTATATATGTACAATAAAACAGATTTCGATGTGACATGATAGGTCTGTATTACTTTGTGTCATGCACTAATGTGTACAACATTCGGAGAAAAACGATGTAGAGAGAAGCAAGACTACATTCCAAAATCTAGTGAAGAGTTCATAAAGTAACTCATTGCTTTTTTCTTTTAGATTCAGGTGTGACTTAGGAAGACTAGAGAGAGAGATAAAGAGTTCTTGTAGCTTTTGACCTTAACTTTAGTTAGACAAAAAGATTTTGTGAAGAAACTCAACTAGTCATACAAGACATTTAATAAAGTCTGTGTTACGCACAAATGTAGAAGCTGAATTTTCCAACAACTACTTTTTTTAGAGCACACAAACTTTATGTGGAAAATGCAGTTTTTAAGTTATACCTCAAAGAGCACTTGTAAACAAATGAGCCATAGTAGTTCTAACTTACTTAAATATAATGATAGGAGATGAAGATGAGAACTTAACCCATTTAACAGTGTTGCTTCAAAAAAACTCGTATCATGGATTTAGTGCATTACTGCTGTAGTGATTGCTACTTAACAGAATGCCCGCCAGACGCACAGTATTTGAGGATAAATTATCTTGTTTATAGATCTCAGGCTATTAAAAAATCTTACTGACTTATAGGATATTCTTGGCTTGAAGATATTCTAGTTCTTAAGAAGTTCACATTTGCAAAGTTGTACATTTGCAATGCAGTTTTTTTTAATCACTGAATATAGAAAAACTATTCTTCCGCGTGTTCATATAGATGATTGAGAGAGATTAACTTTACAGAGTACGTAAACGTTTAAGGAAACAAGATAAGAAAATCATGTTTCTATGTCCTTAGATTGGAAGTAGGCATCAAAACAATATACAAGTGAGTCGTTATAGTGAGAAAATTGGTGAAATGACTTTATTCCTTGGAGATGACATGAAAAGATTACTGGTTACAGGCCGATATTCCGAAGGGTCATAGTTCCGAAAATTGAACGTAACAGGCCCGTACTCAGATTGTTTGAAAGGGGGGAATTCTAGTTCGTGAGATCAAAAGCCAACACATATTGTACGAAGCACAATCAACATGCAAAGCATGCTAATGCTACGAGGATCTGGGGGCATGGGACTATTTCGAGCCAAAAAAGCTAATGCTTCATCAGAAGAATGTAGACTATGTATAAAAAGGTAAATACCATAAGTAGCTGCGCTATAACTATATAAGCATATTTTTTGACAGCACAAAAATAGGGGGTTCGGCCGAACATCTTCGAACTCCCCCCCCCCTTGCATGCGTGCGTAAAAGCAATTACACATGTAGGCCTAATGTTAATTCAGGTAGTTTTATTACATAAACTGTAGTATGTGTATAATGTTATATTAGAGATATAAGCCGATAGCATTTTGAGGTACGTTTGTAATAATTCCAGAGACCTATATTATTGTTACCAGTAATGAAAGCTTTCAAATCTTTTGAAAAGTTATGTCAAAATTCTCATAATAATAATATATAAGTTGAATAACAATGATGAATAAAACAAACTCCAGTACTAGTGGCGGAATGTTTTCGGAATATCGGTCTGTTTCCGAATTCTTAACTAGCAACTCTAGTAATGTCAGTTGTGGCAAAAAAAGAATGAAATGTATTTGAAAACAAATGAGTTCATAAACACCTAATAAAAACAGCAAAAGAACTAGTTGAATAGAATAATAAACGTATTAGTATTAGAAAAAAAAGTATCCTAAAAGCAAAGTAATTGGGATCCTGTGTTTAGAGCGATAACGTTGCAAATTGCTCAGCTCATAAATAAAGAAATATAATGAACTTTTGGGACTGTTTTTCGTGAAATGTAACGGAAAGGACAACATATCAGTGCACACATATACCTTAGGTACAAACACCAAGCATAGGGTTGTTGTGGAACAAAAGATGATGAACACAGATATAATGACAAAAGCAGCATCTTGTTTGTCTCGTAATACGAATGATATGGCAGCACCAATAACACACATTATCACCACGTTGTAGACGCTCATCCCCACATACTTGGAGTCGTTGAGTGCGGGAATGCTGACGTGCCGAGTTTCCCACGCTAAAAAACACCCAAAAGCCTGAAATTGTAAAAGAAAACAAATACAATTAGTGTGAAAGGAAAAAAAAAAGAATTCTTTAAACGTAAGAGATACAATCAGGAATTTTGATGAACATTATGTTTTGAAATACAATATAGTGTGATTTCGTAAACCTTAAATACTGTTTAGAAGAGGAAGTTCTCCATTTAAAGTCTTTACTAATAATTTGTTAGTATTTCAGATCTTCTGCTAGTTTTAATGAAATGATGAAAACGAATGCACTAAAGGAATTAACCGAACCTTTGAAGAAGGAAGATAGTAACGAAGAATCATGACTTTAAGTATTTTCAGTCATTTGGAGATATAACTAATTAGGAAACTTTTTTGTCGTTTATTTCCAGCTCAACAAAGTTATTAGAAGCCTACCATTAAAAGGCCTTTGTACGCATAAGTTGAGCCCAGAAAAATTGTCATTTTTTCGCTCTGGCAGAACTCCATCTCTGGGATAATCACCACATCTTTCTTCTTGGTGGACGGCTATGAATAGTAAAAATAAAGACAGAACAATATGGCAACTGATGGATTATTTGTTTCAAATGAAACTGGATATTAGCTAAACTCTTAAGACGCTAAACTAACGTTCTAAAAATAAATATTTTAACTAAGCAAAATTTATTCCTGTAAACCAATTACTCATATTTAGGCCCTTTTTTTAATGCTTAACAATTAACTGCGTTAAAATGAAAAATATCATGTTTAAAATACCGCGCCCTTCTATGCATAATACTTAACAAAAACTAGGGCAAATGTGATATATCAGAAATAATGTTTAAGCTATATTTTTAACTTACAGACACATAAACATGTTGATTAATGCTTTAAGTCCATATAAGTCACACTGTAGTTATTGTTTTATCGAGTTTATTTAAACATGGTGGGATAGCATTAGAAAAATTCATATTAATGAGTGCTCCAATATATCATTCTAAACATTCAACTGTGAGAAAGGAATAAAAAATGTTTTAATAAAAAATAAGGTAAATATTAATTTGTTACAGAGTTTTCAAGCATAACAATGTTTTAGCCTATATAAAAATAATAACGTTTTTTGTGTGTCTTCATCAAATTACATAAAACGAAGCGTGATAATTCTTTTCTTAAATTTAGTACCAACGAATTCAGTAGTTTTTATTTCTATTTTTTAGGCATAATTAGTTTAAGCTAATTGATTTTTGATCGCTATCACATTAGTGTTCTTTCATTACATCAAAAAGATTTAGATAAATAAAATATGGAAATTTAAACTTGAATGTACTTCATTGCATTCAAGGAACCTCATTCGTTATCCTGCCATTAATGGGCCTTTTTCTGATGCGTGCCCCACGCACGAGCGTGTTTGGCATATCGCTTAATCCGGATCTGAGTGCAGTCCATACTTTTATATCACATTCTTTTTGATCATGACAAGTAATATTTGGACATATCATGAAAACATAAATATTTGGAACTCTTGCAAATTGATAATTCACATATTAACAACACAGCGCTAGCGAGTGCAACTGAGAATGTGAATTCAATACGTTCTCAGTGGTTTTTGATTAATCAAATATAGCCTTTTCTTTTTGTTTACAGGAGTTTAGTTATTAGGGATTTTGAAAATAAAAAGTAAAAAAACCCGAACTCAGAAGTTAAGGCTTTTTTATCACAAAATGTTTGATAATCCTATCAATAATCATATAATTTTATTAACAAATTACCAATAAATAAGTTTTGTCAATAACTTAAATAAAAATAATGAAGCATTTAGACAAATTATGTTACGATAACAATCGCAGATGGCTTCTGTTCATACTTATTGCAGTTAAGAAAACTTACGTCTGAAGTTTGTTTTTCTGAAAAAAAGTTTGTTTTTATATTTTTAACTTCTTTAAATTTGTATTCACCAGTTTGATGCAATGTATTTAAACTTTTTTTTACACATAACATGATGTGAAACGATCAATTCTAATTTCATTAGTTGATAAGAGTAGTCTAGAACAGACACCCCGTGACTCAGCCATAAGTCTGAGGGCTTATAACGATAAAAATCGAGTTTCGATACCCATAATGGGACCAGAACAGAGAGCTCATTGTGTAGTTTTGTGCTAAACAACCAACAAATAATAGCCTAGAATATTTCGTTTTTAAAACGTACTTTTCCAATCGGCATTAAATCATATTATATACTGTGAGAAATTGCGTTCTTTTGAGCCTTTGAAAATACAAGTACTACACGAAAACAGTCTTAAAAGTAATTTTCCACAATATAATGAATCAGTGCATACTGTGTCGTCCCCACTCCTACTTCATTTGAATTAGTATGTTCTAACCGGAGTAGCCATGAGTTTACTTACGTAGGTACACCTGAATTGACAAAGTAAGGTTGATAAAAGATCAGGAGACTAATTCTTATACTATTGCTCTCGTATATTATTATAGAGGAGCGTGAACTACTTTTTTTTAAATGTTCAACTTAATAATGAAAATGTGTGATTAAATTGTCGTGGATATTGTGGGATAATTATATGTGTTTAACATGTGTATATTAAGAAACTTGTTTGTGTAAGAAATCACAAGGTAGAGATTAAATAACCATTAATTTGCTCACTGTCATTATATTTCCAGTTTCTAGTAACCAATTCATGTAATTAAACTCATTGCAATTGGTTTCTATTTCCATATTTGTGCATATTGAACGGCAAGTGTTTCTGAACGTGTTTTAATCATAACATATAAATTGATTTGCTACATCAGAAGATTATCCTTTGAACATTTTAGGGTAGCTGTGATTATGCATAGCTCATCTGTTCTTAACATAGAGTTATAAGGCACTTGCATTTTCATGCTACTATCTTTTTCTAATCTCCAAGATTCTAGGCTAACAATTGGACCCCTGTCGTTGTTTTTGTGTGAACCAAGTATTCTAAGCTAACAATTGGACCCTGTATTTGTTTTTGTGCGACCCAAGGTATTCTAAACTAACAGTTGGACCCCTGTAGTTGTTTTTGTGCGACCCAAGGTATTCTAAATTAACAGTTGGACCCCCTGTAGTTGTTTGTGTGCGAACCAAGTATTCTAAGCTAACAATTGTACCCCGTAGTTATTTTTATGCAAAAGTTTCCTTAAAATGGAGTTAAGATAGATCAAGAATGGACAGGGAAGACATATATTTACATTAACGTTGAGTCTTGGTACCCAGGTAAAATTTAGATGTTGTAACAATATATTTTATACATAAGATTTAGTATAAAGAGAAGATATACTCGGACTTGGTACAAAATGACGTTTTCTTTTCTTTGTTGTAATTTGCAATATTATCTAAAGTATGTTCTTATAACACAGTTCTCCAATTAGAGAAAGTCATTAAATATTTTTATGTTATTTCTCTACGTTGGAGTATTCTTGGCGTCTTAGTTTCTAATTGTTATAGCTCCTCAGTATTCTCTGACCATTTTCTGCCATTTCTTTACGTAACTTGTTACTCATCGAGTATCTACTGATCGTGGTGATTGGTTTGTTGCGAGTGAGGTCACGACATTTACGCATTGAAAACGTAGAATAAAAGGGAAAAAAAAAAGATGTGTCAGACTTTGTTTGTTTGGTTTGTTTTGAATTTCGAGAAAAGTTAGTCGAGGGCTGTCTGCGCTAACCATAACTAATTTAGTAGTGATAAACTAGATGGAAGGCAGTTAGACAGTTCCACCTACCGCCAATTTTTGGGTTGCTCTTTTACCAACAAATGATGGGATTGACCGTCGCGTTATAGCGCACTCATGGTTGAAAGGGCGAACAGATTAGATAACGGAGATTCAAACCTACGACCTGCAGACTGTTAGTAGACCGCTTTAACCACCAGGCCAGACTTGACCAGTAACATATAACAACTTCAAATGATTGATAAAAATATTGTATAAGCTCCTAAACATCATTAATTAATTTTTTAATTTATAAAATTTACACAACAGTTTACAAATGTTTAAACATCAAACAAAATGAGGAACTTCTTATTTTTTGCCATACATGTTTTATTATTGTTTTTTGTTTTTTTTGTCTACGTGTATAAAATATATTAGTTTGTACAACTCAAAGTAATATAGTGAAGATGACAGAGAAAGAAAGTGGTTTTAAAGAATGCTTTTAATTTTTTCCTCTCTTTCTCTGTGTAATGGATATACAAAAAGTTATATACATACACAACTTAAGGACCACAATACAATAAACACATGAATAAAGTAAACGAAATAAATATGTTTTTTTATTATATTTGCTTCTGCTTTAATCACTTGTAAATGCTTCTGAAACAACGAAAATTTTAGCAAAGCAAAAAATGTGTAAGATAACAAACTGTTATTACTTTTATAGTATAAATTATTATAACATATTGAAGTTTCTCCTGTTTGCGATTCTACTCTTCTTATTATTAGTTTAGCCAATAAAGTTTGACAGAAGATTATTTTTATTTACTTGTACGTTTTCTTGGACTTCTTCTCATCTTCCATTAATCAAGATTTTCTTCCAAATACAAAAAGTTGATACCTTATAATAAAACTATTTTGAATATCCAAACTCACAAGTCGTGACAGCCGCAGACGAGGTATAATTGTGGTGGAATTGTTTATTTATTTGTAGTTAAGCATAAAGCTACACAATGGGTTATCTGTGCTCTGCCCACCACGTGTATCGAAACCCGGTTTATAGCAGGTGGAATGGTATGTATCAGATTTACAGTTTTATATTGTTTTTTGGCTTTTAGATGTGTATTGCCACCGAATATTAGCCTATTTTGGAAAGAGTATGTAACAGCCCTCTCCGACACAAAATATTTATATACTCAGATAATAAAGCTTTTTCAAGACGGGGGGTATCCTTCATAATTGATGATATTGGAAAACAAAAGACAATAGATCAACTTAGGGCACCACGACCATCCAGAAACAGACTGCAAAAAGTCGTACTCAAGCCGTGGTAAGCACAGTGCGGCATCTTGTAACAGGTGGGAAGCCACGAACAGAAGGATCAGTGGTAAAAGCCGTACACGTGTCCCAGATAACCGTATGCAACATAATAGAGAAAAGTCTCTGTCTGGAAACGATACCGTCGGGATATCGGTTCACCAAGATAAGACATCTAGCCACACTTCCCGCTCAACTGTCCCATACCTCAAGCAGCTAGAGAATGAAACGATACCGTCGGGATATCGGTTCACCAAGATAAGACATCTAGCCACACTTCCCGCTCAACCGTCCCATACCTCAAGCGCTAGAGAATGAAACGGATATTGATGCAGTTCTTTAAATGATTGTATATATATATTGTGTTAACATCATGGAGTGTTGTGAAGCTCTTACAGATAATTTCATATAACAAAAACTGTGATGCTAATTGATTTTGTATATCAATCGCTTATTCATTTGCAAATAATTTAAAATTAAAAAGGAGAAAGATAAGACAGTCATGTAGGAACTTGTTACAAAAATTTGTTATAACTTGTATTAGTCATCATAGAAAAACACATAAAGCTATACATTCGAATAGGTGTCAGACTCTAAAAGCAAATTTTATTAAGGTCAGAAAATGAATAACTGTAAAACCCATTTTTTTCTTTCTTAAAGCTGATTGAATAACGTAAAGAATACGACTCTTGAGTATCATTATTTTCCATGTTCAGAAGGGAGACAATCGCTGTTTCCGATAAATTCTCTACTTCAGATATAGGTATCGTAAACTATAACTATAAACTTCCCTTTGTGTTTTTTCTTATTTCAGAAACATTAACTCACTGCTAGAATGTAAGTGCCTACCCTCAATTTACTAACTTCTTTACGTACGGTTCACTGTCGGTGGGCACTTTTATTCATACTATCTCAGCACTCATTTTAAGGTATTTTGTTGTCTATAGTTCAGTGATCACCAATGGGCTATCTGCACTCTGTTCAGCACGAGGATTCAAACCCTGCATTTTCGCAGTGCATGTCCGCAAACTTACTGCTAATCCACCATTGGATTTATTTCAAAGAACTGATCAATACTATTGGACGAAATCACCCATTTTCTATGTAAAATACATAGAAAACCCTTGCAGTAATTAGTGGGATTAATTGCATTAGTGATGACATTGTTTGTGTAATACATATTTTGTTAGGAGTCTTGTAAGAAAGGGTTTAAAATGTCAACGTGATTTATTGTAATTTTGTTAATTTGCAAAGTTCTGATATGGTTTTAGGTAGGCAAACAAACGTTAACTGAAATATTATCCACTAAATTCTGATAACCATCACTATAGGAAAAAGCTATTTTAGAAATGCTGAAAAGTGAAACTATATATATACTTTTTAGCGGCTTAGCCTAATTAAAAATATACAGTTACCTCAACTTTGATAAATTGTAATTTTTATCCGTAAATTATATTAACAAAGTTAGACACAGGTTAATAATTTTGTTAACATAATGTCCGGACATTCTTTGTAACTTGCTTATCATATTTAATACCCGTATTATTTACTTTATGAAGTTTGATTAAGTTACTTTAATTGATTATATCTCTGTTGTTTAAGTAAATTTTTTCTTTAATTAATCCGATTAATAAACTAGAGAACAGATGTTGTAATGATGTCAACGATAATTATATTGATAGAAATTATTAATCACATCATAAAGACGTCTAGTTTAGAAATCTTTTAAGCACAACTTGTGAGTATAGAGGTCGTCAATGAATAATGGAGTATTTTTATGAGGATATTTATAATTTCTGTGGTAGTTTGTGCACACAAAATATGAGAATTTTTACGATTAGTAAGATCACCCATTTCCTTTTTTGTAGAAGTGAGGATAACTACTTGACAGGAAAGATGGCACGATGCTCAGTTCCATTACACAACAGAGTGTGGCGTGAGTTTATAGATGAGGAAGGAGAATGAAATATTAACACTTTTGTACGGTATGTAACGCCTAAATTGGCGAAGCGCGATCTGTAGATTGATAGTATGTTATTACATCACAATAAAACTGTTAATAATTGTCATCACATATTTCTTTCTGACCCTATAGGAAATTACAGAAAAAATAGTAAAATATCATTTCAGCTATAAACTATATGTGTCACATGCCATTGCGACGAAGTTTTCCAGTATTGCCAGAGCTCTTTTTTTTTCAATACATTCAATATTAGATTTAAATATACTGATAACCTCTTGAATACCTGCTTTATTAAATTAATTAATGACATAAGTGAAGCCAGTCCTGTGATAAAAATATGTGAAGCAATAAACAATTTGTCTACGAGCTTGTGAAGCAGAAATTGTGATAATAAACAAAAAACAATTTGTCTACGAGCTTGTGAAGCAGAAATTGTGATAATAAACAAAAAACAATTTGGCTACGGGCTTGTGAAGCAGAAATTGTGATAATAAACAAAAAACAATTTGTCTACGAGCTTGTGAAGCAGAAATTGTGATAATAAACAAAAAACAATTTGTCTACGAGCTTGTGAAGCAGAAATTGTGATAATAAACAAAAAACAATTTGTCTATGAGCTTTTGAAGCAGAAATTGTGATAATAAACAAAAAACAATTTGTCTACGAGCTTGTGAAGCAGAAATTGTGATAATAAACAAATAACAATTTGTTTACGAGCTTGTGAAGCAGAAACTGTGATAATAAATGTTGAAGGGTTTCTATTAAACAACAATAACAACAGAAATGATATTAATAACGCACAACTCAGCAACATCTAGGTTCGTCTATCAATCACTTTGATATCAATTTCCCACAACTCAATGAATTTACAATTAATAATAATTGAGTTCTACAGGGGATTGCAGAATATACTTCTTTCACTATTGCCTAAATATTTCTCACAGATGTTGCTTTTAGTACACTGGGGCATCTTGGTGCACGACATGCATGGTATGTCAACAATCACAGTATGTAAGTAACGGATCACCAGTAGCACAGTGTGTAAGTAACGGATCACCAGTAGCACAGTGTGTAAGTAACGGATCACCAGTAGAACAGTGTGTAAGTAACGGATCACCAGTAGCAGTGTGTAAATAACGGATCATTCAACTAGCGTGTTGGGCTGCATATCGAAAGGTCATCGGTTCTCTACATGCATGTTGATGTGCTCCGCACTTTAAACTTTCATCGCATTATAAAAACGACACTCTATCCCGTTATTCGGTTTAGTATATATGAGCAAGACACCCTGCATTCAATGTATATCAGCAAGGTACCCTCCGTTCAGTGTATATCAGCAAGATACCCTACATTCAATGTATATCAGCAAGACACCCTACATTCAATGTATATCAGCAAGGTACCCTCCGTTCAGTGTATATCAGCAAGATACCCTACATTCAATGTATATCAGCAAGATACTCTCCGTTCAGTGTATATCAGCAAGACACCCTACATTCAATGTATATCAGCAAGGTACCCTCAGTTCAGTGTATATCAGCAAGGTACCCTACATTCAATGTATATCAGCAAGGTACCCTCCGTTCAGTTTATAAGCAAGACACTCTCCATTCAGTATATATCAGCAAGGTACCCTCCGTTCAATGTATATCAGCAAGGTACCCTCCATTCAGTTTATAAGCAAGACACTCTCCATTCAGTATATATCAGCAAGGTACCCTCCGTTCAATGTATATCAGCAAGGTACCCTCCATTCAGTTTATAAGCAAGACACTCTTCATTCAGTGTATATCAGCAAGGTACCCTCCGTTCAATGTATATCAGTAAGGTACCCTCCATTCAGTTTATAAGCAAGACACTCTTTATTCAGTGTATATCAGCAAGGTACCCTCCGTTCACTGTATATCACCAAAACATCCTCCGTTCATTGTAAATCATTAAAGGTGCCTCCCCATTCAGTGTAAATCTGCCAAGGTACTTTTATTTGGTTTATATTGGCCAAGATACCCTCTCATTTAGCGGATATCGCCCTACTACATACAATATATATATATATATCAGATAAGGCACCTCTTGTCCAATGTAAATATCTACCGAGACACGATTATTTGTAGATAATCTTTAGGTATTCTTTATAAGTTATGTTGCACTTCTTCAGAATAATAATTACTATTACTTATTTGAATATTCCACATGTTTATGACAAAAGGTATAGATTCTTTACTATTTTATTCCCAGTATTTTTCCGGGTATTTCATAAGCGCTTTGACCTGACGTATTTTTCGCTTCCATTATATATTCCTACCAGAAAAATCGTTGGAATGAATACTTATAAAGCTAACTGTCTCTATGTGTTTAATTCTTACCATGGGAGGCCCGAGGCTGGTTCTTCGATAAAATGGATCGATAATCTGCCACGTGGTTAAGATAGCGACGTCAATCATCATCAAAACCCCGACGACCATGAAAAGTTTGTAATCTTTGATTGCCTATTGAGAAAGAATCGTTACTAATTAATACAATTGCTGTGAAACGTTTTTAAAGAGAAAATGTATTAAGTCCCCATTAGAAGATTAGCTGTAGAAAAATCAATATATGTTGACTCATTATAGTTGTAAAAACGAAGATACTTTAGAGTGTGAAATATTAACATTGCATATAAATGGCACTTTTGTCTGAAATAAGCCAGGTTAGCTGAAATATTGAACAATATTGTCAGAATGAAATTGATATGACAAATTTAGGGCAATTTTATATTTTCAACGATTTTACCATTGAAAAATAACCAAGCCTAAGATGTTTACATGCCTTTCAAAGGTTGAACATGACAATTACACTTCCCATCTTTACAAATGACAAATTTACATTCATAACATTTACCACTTTTGACACAAGAAGAACTGGTAAGGTTTCGGTTAGATACTGATTTTTGTTTTTATTTCTTTATGACAATTATGATCTCTGAGCAACTACCAGGTACGTGCATTTTAAGTCATCCGAAAAGAGCTATTAATTTAGGAAATCAATCCGAACGTATTAACCCTCTATTTCACATTGTAACGTACAGGTAACAAATTTATGTTTAGTGCTTAATATAAATACAAATGCTTCAATGCTATAATTAATTGATCTTTCTTCCAGGTTACAGTCTAAACAAACCATGGAAATATTTCTGTTGGTTCCTCAGTTGAACAATGCTACTTCTGGGTAACGTACTCATTTATAACAAACCGAAATATATACCAAAAAACACATTTTGTGTGCAATATAGACCTATTTAAGTAAGAAATTAAAAAAAACAACATTTTTTCCAATCTTATTTTATAATGCGTGCAATAAAGGGTTAAGAAAATTATATAGTTGATGTTGTAACCCAGTACAGGTATCTAGTCCTATTGATAGGAAAAGCATTGAGTTTTTCCAAATAAATTATCATAGTTATCTTTTTTTTTGGTATCCAAAGTGCTTAGTATCTTGAAATAAAGCGTCTTAACTAAATTTGTTTGGTACCCAAAACGCTAAGCATCTCAAAATGTCATTACTAGCTTTGTTTGGTATCCAAAGCGTTGAGTATCTCGAAATAAAGCGTCTTAACTAAATTTGTTTGGTACCCAAAACGCTAAGCATCTTAAAATGTCATTACTAGCTTTGTTTGGTATCCAAAGCGTTGAGTATCTCGAAATAAAGCGTCTTAACTAAATTTGTTTGGTACCCAAAACGCTAATCATCTTAAAATGTCATTTCTAGCTTTGTTTGGTATCCAAAGCGTTGAGTATCTCCAAATAAAGCGTCTTAACTAAATTTGTTTGGCACCCAAAACGCTAAGCATATTAAATTGTCATTACTAGCTTTGTTTGGTATCCAAAGCGTTGAGTATCTTGAAATAAGGTATCTTAATCAGCTTTGTTTGGTGCCCCCAAACGATGAATATCTTGATGTAAAGTGTAATAACTAGCTTTGGTTGGTACTCGAAACCTTGGACATTGTGGAATAAAGTGCCATAACTAGTTTTGTTTGGAACCCGAAGCCTCGAGTATCTTGATATAAAATGTCTTAACTAGTTTAGTTTGGTACCCAAAATCTTGAACATTTTGAAATTTATTCGTTACAGAATTTACGCCATCGCTAAGTAAAAATCAAAGTAATTTATTTCGGGACAATGAAATGTACAGTTTGGAAACCGAATGTTGAATATATGTGATTGAAGGACAAGATAATCATCTTCTACTCGTACTCAGATTGAAATCAACAATCTTGAATCTTAGTTGTGATACTTTATTTTCAAGTTTATTTAAGTTACACCAATATTCATGCTTGTAACTACAGAGATGGTTATCTGGTTGGTTTCCATAATTTGGAAGAAAAAAGTGCTTAATATGTCTTTCATAGCTTTTAAAATTATGATCTCTTCCTTTCCTACACTTTTTTTCAGCTGCTTTGCAAAAAACAAATTTTCAACGAACTGTCACAGATCAGATGTTATCTAATAATGCTCGCGGAAGTCTGGATCGTTGAATTAAAACAAGTATATAGGTTGGCCGAAAGAAAAAATAAATTAAAGACAATTCCAACCCTAAACTTTATTTTTTTTCACTTGATGTCCTATAACTTAATCATAATATAACTATATATCCAGCAAAATGTTGGAAACGGAATAAATTAATATTAGCACTATTGATACGTTACTCGAATTTGTATAACTTACAAGATTCTCACTTTCATTGTTAACAATTTGATAACACTAGTAGAAGGAGTTCTCTAGTGGAACAAAAATTTATTTTTCTCTTTTAGGACTTCTTGAAATAAGTTTTGTATTGTCTACATGGCATGGAAACCAATTGAGTAGAAAAGCTTTTACTATCAAAAAGTCTTTTCATAGCAATTCGGCAATTGTTTTATTTTCCACCTAATATATAGCGGAAGGATACTTGAAGCGTCACACAGAGTAGAGACTGACTCACTTAGTGGTGATTTCAAATTGTATTAGAGTCGTTATGAACGTTATTGGGCATTACACGGACGGACTGTCATTTCTCAAGCTCAGAAAACATTCCAGGATATCAGAGACTCGATGTAGCAAACGTACGCTGTTCTCTTTTATAGCAATAACATAACAACGTATCTGAAAGATTTTATGACAAGACAATTTTTTTTTTCAAAAATCCAGAACACTTTACTTTTTTATTGTCGTGACAATAAAAGTGTACGCACTGGAAATTCTTCCCATGATACGCAGTTTTGTCATTTCAGGCGAATTTAATGTATTTTACACACGAACAATAATGTATTTTTTGAGGAAAAAAAAATACAAGTACAAAACTAGAGGAATTAGCTTCTATTTTAAGTACTGTTATAAAATATTGTAATTTAAATTTTAAGCCACTTTCTAGAGTATTAATAATACAGGTTATTTACTGAGAATCCAGTTTTTTCTTGTAAAAGTTTTTTTTTGTAGCATCCGTTTTTGTACATCCGTTTAATTGCATATATCTATTTCTAAACATAAGTTAGACGTATTCTCACAATGGGATGTTTTTAGCCTCTAATATTCGTCCAGTACAATTACGTATTTCTGAAAATTCTAAGAAAATGCCATAGTTTTATTTCGGTTATGTGTATAATTTTACTACATCTGTATCTATATATATATAATACTACTGTTTGTTGTATGTCCATGTAACTACTTCGCAGGGTGTGAATGGATCTTCACCAAATTTGGCATGAATGTTTTTGGGTCCATGGGGAGATACATGCAAAGTTACGGTTTCACATTTTATGTTTTGTAGTTTTTATGGGCGTTCTTGCGTTTTTTACAATTACATACAAGGGAAGCAACTTTTCATGTCCTAAGATAACCTTTCCTTAATCATGAATTTACATAACTTCCGTCCACGGGGGAAGTTGCAGCTAGTTTGTAATAAACTAAAACAAATCTTTCAACCTTATATTACTATACTGGAAGGTTTGATTTTTGACAGAATGTGAAGGCTAGTGTTGGGTATTCCATGTAAGAATTTAACATCAATCTTAGCAACACGAAACTGGAAAGATCCATTCCGTGAAGTTGTTGTTTTTAAAACGAATATTTCAAGTTGGACCAGTGAAAATTATAGCTACTTTATTTTAGAAGAATTTGAGTTAATACGCAGTCAGTGTTTAAGATCTTTGTAGCAAGTTTAATAGCGTAATAAAGGGCAATTTTTTAGCTGTAACGATAAGGTTTAATTTTGATAGTAAGATAAAGGAATCCTTTAATTCTAGCGAAACGCTTTAGTTCTCATAATAAACTAGAGGGTTACTATAAGATGTAGTTTTATAGTGCAGTAGAAGGATACTTTTAAGCACAGCGATAATCTTTAGCTATTACAGTATAACAGAGGGACAATGATCAAGTGTCGCTGTGAGTTTTATTTTTTATAATACATGATGAACGTATTGTTTTAAGTATATGGGGGTAATAAGCTTTATTTTGTATATTACAATAGAAGGATACTGATTGAGTATAACATTAATATTTAACTTTTACAATTGGTACACGTCTTAGCTGTAGCGACAAACATTACGAGTAGAACAAAGTGATACTTTTTAGGATATGATAAGTTTAGTCCTTATTGTACAACAAAGGGGAACTTTACGAGTAGCGATAAGCTTTAGTTTTAAGCCCCACAGGACAGAACAGATTTTTTACACTGTCAGTTGGGAGCTGTACAAGTATATTATTCCATTGTCAGTTGGGTGCTGTACGAGTAGATTATTCCATTGTCAGTTGGGTGATGTACGAGTAGATTATTCCATTGTCAGTTGGGAGCTGTACAAGTATATTATTCCACTGTCAGTTGGGAGCTGTACGAGTATATTATTCCATTGTCAGTTGGGAGCTGTACAAGTAGATTATTCCATTGTCAGTTGGGAGTTGTACAAGTAGATTATTCCGTTCTTAGTTGGGAGTTGTACAAGTAGATTATTCCATTCCTAGTTGGAAGCTGTACAAGTAGATTATTCCATTGTTAGTTGGAAGTTGTACAAGTAGATTATTTTTTGCTAAGAATTCTAAAGCTTAATCTTGGTAGACAATTTATTTCAGTTACGAAATAATCTGTATGGAATGATACGAGTAAAGCAAAGTAGAGATATTTCTTTTATTGTATTAACTACAACAAAACTCTTATTAATTCCTTCTCTCGCCTTATCAACTCTGATTTATCACCCGCGATTCGGAAGTCTGTTTTAAATGCGGAAAGAAGTATCGAAACCCGACCGACAACAGCAGGGATATAACAGAAGGATGTGTATTTGTAGAAAAGCTGATATTAATGCTTAATTGAATATCTAATCAACGTCACAAAACCAAAATAGAAACAATTAATAGATAAGACTGAAAATAAATCGACAATCATAAAAACATTTACAATAACTTGATGTATTCGCAAGCCAAATGTGTATGGTGTGAAACAATAACTTGATGTATTCGCTAGCCAAATGTGTATGGTGTGAAACAATAACTTGATGTATTCGCTAGCCAAATGTGTATGGTGTGAAAGAATAACTTGATGTATTCGCTAGCCAAATGTGTATGGTGTGAAACAATAACTTGATGTATTCGCTAGCCAAATGTGTATGGTGTGAAACAATAACTTGATGTATTCGCTAGCCAAATGTGTATGGTGTGAAAAAAAAGTCGTAATCGATTCTCCTTTACCGAATGTGATATCATGTGGCTAAGTGATATATCTACTTTTTTTTTATTTAAGCCGTATACCACGGAAACATGAACTAACTTTAAGATTCATGATAAAAACACTAAGGCCTGGATTTTGTTTCCAGATTCCTCTTAATTAGTCCATTACGGATTTCAAATCAGGGGCGTGTTAAAATCTATCTTTTGCCCTACCACACGTCGTTCTGCTCACGAGGTCTTTCGTACGATATGATTAGAACGCGTCAGCTGGGCTGGACACGATGTCAGACAAAGGTCTATTTACAATGCTATTTTATATTAGCATGCCTCGAATTGGAATCAGTAATGGACTAATTACGAGGAATGTGAAAAACCTATCTGCAGTAACAAAAATTAATTTTATTTATGTAATTTCACATTGATATATAACAGTATATTTAGGCACCATATCTCAATCGTTATTTTCATCAACAGATTATACCGGTTTAAAGACTTGACTTCAGATGAAACTCTAGATCTTTTCATTACTGGGCCTTTCTAAGTTATTGTTACTTATGAAAATTATACTAACTAACAGAAATGACGCCCTACTGCGGCTGTTTGTGCTAATAATTACTAATCGTAGTATTCATACCTCATTGAAAAATGAACATTTTCTTAAAAAAATATTTTTCTGGGAAGTACTGCACGGGAAAAGTGTTCGGATTGTGCTGATATAAACTGTAATGTTTTTGTATATTAAAAGTGGTGTCCTTTATTGAAAAAAGGAATAGTTGAACTCCATTTTTAATACTATATTTACAAATTACATCAATAAAGATATAATCAAACCCTCACGTACAGTCCTAGTGAAAGTTGGATTCTTGTTGTGAGGATAGTATTTTTATTTAAAATTGTGTTCTATTATAAAGAAATGGTTGTTGCACATACCACAGTTATTTTTCTAATTGTGGTGCCATTCAATAGATGGCGCCATATTATATTTATTATTTCGGTCACATACATAGATAGATACATGTATACCCGCTAAGTCCATTATAGTAAGATTATAAAAAATCCATGTCTTCTAAGAAAAAGTAAAACAGCTACGTGGTATATATGATTTGTCTTTGAAAATCTATAAAGATTTACACCTAGTTCAATATGTATTTATTACTGGGACCAGTTAAAGGCTGTTATTTGACAACTTGAAGCAGCTAACGTAATAAGAGAGAGAGATTTATAATAAAGTTAATAATTCTGATAAATTTTAACAGTTACGTGATGAAATGCTAAGTAAGAAATTTTTACTCAGATTTGAAGGACTGAACGAATAACGTGAATTATTTATTAAAGTAGTACTAACAGGAAGTATATTCAATATTTATCAAATAAACTCAAGATATATTGAGTTACTCCATTTTCAATGTCTAAGTGAGTTTAAATACATTCCAGAATGCGTATTTATACTACTGATGTAGATCTTATGACTATGCTAGCTTTTAAAATGTTCGATTGTAAACTAATATTTGTTCACATATTTTTATTTTAATCCGTATCTTCTTCAATCAGAGTAAATACAATTGTATATTAATACTTGAAATATTTATATTGTTCTTACTTAACAGCCTTTATTGGTATTTATTCACGTTACATATAATGGTACACGTCATGTAAATCAATTTTGACATTTTTTACTTTAAAAGGTTAAGGCTGTTTGATTGCGTAGCACCACTGGTTTCATATAGTGGATTAGGAATAATTCCTGACTAAAATGAATATACTTAGTAGAGTTGAGTAAAGTATAATACAGTAGAGTAAAGTAGCGTATAGAAGAGTAGAGTAGCGTATAGTACAGTAGAGTAGAGTGGTGTATGGTAGAGTATCGCATAGTATATATCAATCATAGTATAGTATATGCTATTCTATAAAGTAGCACATAGTATAGTGGAGTAGTGTAGCGTATTGTATAGTAGAGTACGGTAATTTATGATATAGTAGAGAACAACAGAGTATAGTACAATACAGTAGCGTAGGGTAGAGTAGAGTATAATAGAGAAACACATAGTAGAGTAGAGTACGTAATTTATGATATAGTAGAGAACAACAGAGTATAGTACAATACAGTAGCGTAGGGTAGAGTAGAGTATAATAGAGAAACACATAGTAGAGTAGAGTAAAGCCTAGTACAGTAGACTATAGTAGAGTAGAATAGTGTATAATAGAGTATAGTACAGTACAGTAGCGTATAGTAGAGCATAATTGAGTATAATATGGTTTACTCGAATTATCAGGTAATTTGGTGGTGGTATTCAACAGGAAATACGATCGGGAAATAATCCGAAACGTATGGAATATAGTTATGTTATTCCCCTCTTTTAACCTCGTGCTTACTGTGACTTGCCCAACACTTATTATGTACATATATCAGACATGTTCAGTTACTTACTTTGTAAAATGAGTTGTACTTTTTTATTGTTATTTACAGCTTAGAGTTAGATATAAAATTATTAAGCTGCGTAGTTCTAAAAAAAATGGTTGATGCATTATGATTCCCATCTGAGTACAAGCACGTTTTCGATTTTCTTTTTCATCACATGGTCATCGGTTAAAACATTACTCTGAGCTACATCCATAGTACGAGATGAGAATCGTAATGCATCAACCATTTTCTTAGAACTACACGCCTTAATAATTTTATATGTGGAACAGTTTTGATTATGCAATGAATAATATCATCCTTCCTATATCATGTAATAGTACGAATATTACTAAGCCTTTTCTGATCATGAAAGCATAACTGGTCATAATTTCACTCATTTAAAGTTACGTTTACGTAGAAGCTGTGATACGTCTCTGAGGAACATATGCAATTACGTAATATTATACCATAGTGGTTTCATATGCCTTTCAAACTTTCATAGATATCAAGTATTTTTAGAACTACGCAATATGCCAAATACAGATGTTAAAAGTAATAAAATAACTATATGGCTGACAGGATCATGTTATCATACGTTCAAATATCACTTACTTTTTTGTTCAGTTTAATGTCAGTAAAGATGGCGTGAACCCTCCAGGTTTTACTAAACATAGAGCCAAAGGCTAAGGTGAACCCTGACATCAGCACCCAAGCTCGTCCCTAAAATGAGAAAAAAAAATTGTGTCATTGTTCTACATATTACTTGTAACCCAAGAATAAAGTAACTCTTTAAAACTTTTGCTTGAGTATCTTCAATAAGTCACACAAACAAGTTATTCTTCCATGTTAAAATTAAGTTTAATGGATGCATAAAGTTTTCTTTATATCTTAAAAGTTTTATAATTCTTCTTCCTACACACTTCGTCACGCTGTTCGTCTTCACCATAAAATAACGTATTCTACAGTTGCAACAATAACTCTTTGCTTGGATTATCTACAAAAAGTATATTTATTTTCAAGTAGCTTTCAGTAAAACTGAAAAGTTCTATCTCAGTAACTTCTTTCCCCTACAGAAATAATAAAAACAAAAACCTTGTAGACTTTTGTATCTGCTTTCCCTTGAGTAAGCCAGATGTAGGCTTTTATAACGGACAAGAAAATTATATTGCTAAAGAGATACGGATAAAATCAAACAGCTCTAAACAAACAAGAATACACCGTTCTTTGAAAAACAAAAACTAGAGATCCTTCCTATTTTTATTTTTTACTTAGGTATAAAGAAAACCATAATCAGAAAATAAAAGTTGGCTTCCACCCTACATAGTTTGAACGATTGTAATTTCTTCCGAATATTAGGACCGTTTGATGTTTGACCAATGAAGTCACATGCGGTTCACTTCTGACGTTACATACTTTGTCGTTACTGGAGAGGATAGCTGCGTTATTTCACAACAATTTTTCCATTATTATTTTTCAAAGGTGAGAAGAAACACGTTTGCCAAGTTACTCATAAGGTTTGGTCTACCTTTATTCTATGATATTCTTTAACTGACGAAGTTTATATTGTCTATCGAACTATATCCTAAAGTGAATTGAAATGTTTGATTGGTGGAATGTACATAAAACAATTATAATTGGAAGTTATACTCGCAAGACAAGTAGGAGCTCAGTATAATTCACCAACAGCCAAATACTAGTCCAACTGTTATTCTAATAGACAGAAAAGATTGTGATTACGTTTCTTGCGAGTATTGTCTATTATTCAACTTCTATTATAAATATAACTAAGAATGACTTCTGATCAGAGCAAGCTATGTACTTAGAACGAAATTCAAAATCAATCTGGCCATCAGTATAGCTGATTCATTATATACTTTTTTACATTTTTACTTATGAAAATTGGAATTCATTATTTCTTCATTTGGATACCTTGACTGTTAACGATATTTCCGGTCATAATCCTAATAATATCTCATGAAGTCGGCCACCTTACGAGGTTTAGGTTAATACGAAATACATATTTTGAGCTAACAGTGCAAAAAAGCCTTAAAAATAGAAAGAATACTAATAAACAGCAAATCAAAACCTAAAACTACAAAGTAACTAGCATAACTAATGCTGTTAATGAAAGTAACAATAAATTGGTGTACACTTACTACTAGTTGAACAATATCTAAGATTAACCTTCCACACTTTGATCTAAGTAAAAGTAGAGAAACTACATGATTAGCAAATATCCTATAATGTTAAATTATATCTAGAAAGTAGAGTGGCCAAGTTCAATAATATTTCAATCAATAAATTCTTATGATTCTACAGTATCAAAATTAAAAGAACGAACGTAGCGGCATGCTCTACAAAAATTTCAAATTTGATGTTTCGGGCAAAATATTTCTCTAGTAATCTATTTTTTTCAACGTTCATATTTTATTTTGTTTTTTGTTTTTATAGCTGCAGCCTGGTATGCTATTCAATCAGCGTTCGGGAATGACAAATGCGTGAACAATTTCCTTATTAGATGTTGGAATGCTTGGACGCGTAATTATAGTTAACAAGGTACTACCCATTTAGAAATACCATGTGTTCATTTTGGAATGTTCAAAATATTTTTCATCCACTTTGCTAATTTATTCTTGGTTTATTCGTCCTGTCCATCTGTTTTTGTGTATGTGTAAGCTCGGGCTGTCCACCTGTTTTTGTGTATGTGTAGGTTCGGCCTGTCCACCTGTTTTTGTGTATGTGTAAGCTCGGCCTGTCCACCTGTTTTTGTGTATGTGTAGGTTCGGCCTGTCCACCTGTTTTTGTGTATGCGTAAGCTCGGCCTGTCCACCTGTTTTGTGTATGGGTAAGCTCGGCTTGTCCACCTGTTTTTGTGTATTTGTAGGTTCGGCCTGTCTATCTGTTTTTGTTTATGTGTAAGCTCGGCCTGTCCACCTGTTTTTGTGTATTTGTAAGCTCGATGCAATTACTATTAAAACTTTTGAGTAAAATACTTTTATTTTTATTATCGAACACTAAGAGTTATTTGTACCATGTGTGAACTGGAAAGTTCACCATATTCATACATATTTTCTAGTATGTTTTGGCTATGTTTGAAAGTAGTTAAGTCTAAAGTAATAATAGAGTGAAGGTAGAGAATACTAATTTAAGAATGTATTGCTTGTGTATATTTTTGTTGTTGTTAAGCACAAAGCTAGGCAATAGACTATCCGTGCTGTGTCCACCATGGGTATTGAAACCTGGTTTTTAGGGTTATAAGCCTTCAGACTTACCGTTGAGTAACTGGGGGAGGATTGCTTGTGATTCTTTTATTGTCATAAACACACTATATTCGTATATGATAATTGCATTGGATTCGTTCGTTTATCCACTGTTATGGAAAAATAGTAAATGAAGAAATATATTCCCTAAATATTCACAAAACAATCCTTATAAAAAATTTATATTGTTTGTTTAATCGTCTCAGTTTTTCGTTATCCTCAAAAACAAACTGAACCGTTACTTTCAAAATACACTGAAACGTTTCTTCAAAAACACACTGAAACGTTTCTTCAAAAACACACTGAACCGTTACTTCAAAAACACACTGAACCTTTACTTCAAAAACACACTGAACCGTTACTTCCAAAATATACTGAACCGCTATTTCAAAAATACACTGAAACGTTTCTTCAAAAACACACTGAACCTTTACTTCAAAAACACACTGAACCGTTACTTCAAAAACACATTGAACCGTTATTCCAAAAACAAACTGAACCGTTACTTCAAAAATACAGAACATCTCAGCTAAGCTAGTTTGCCTTTCCATATTTGTAAACTTTGAAAACAAGCTAAACCCAAAGAACAATAAACTTCTTGCCTGGACAGAGGAATTATATTCTGGTTAAATATGAATCGTTATGTACTATATTACACCATCTAAAACTTTTCCACAACATCAGTGGATATTCAATAATTATTTTCGTATTTAAAATTTTCTGCCTCTTTTTTTGTACTTTAATTATTAGGATCTAGATTTCAGTATAGCGCATGTTTTCCATTTCAAATCTCTATTCAACATTCTTTACAATAAAGAAAATATAAACACATGAAACATTTGTCCAATAATCTCTTAACTTTTAAGGTGTATTTTGATAGAACTTGATTGATGTCATTTAACAATGCTTAATATATTATTAAGAGACAATTTTAATACATTTAATGATAAAATTTGTTTGTCGAAACGTTGTACATTTGTAATAGTTTTTTTCACTACTCATTCAACATTTCTCCAAACTTTATTTTCTAAAAAGTGGGTTCGTCGTTATCAAATTTAACTTTAAGTTTATTCGTGAAATGATAATTCTAAACAACAACAACAAAAAGAGCTTACAGCACAAATATAAGGGAAATTCTTCTCGCTTGTGAGTCCACTGTCCATACCTAGCAGGATGACACTTGTATAAGTCAACATACAACCTACGATGATAAGGTTGTTCAGGTAAGGACTTGACATCTTTATGTTCCTAAACATAATGACAGTAATTATGCATAACCACACGGACTGGGGTGTATATCATCAGACACAAAAATGTTCATAGTAAAATATTTTACTGTTTCCGATGAAAAATAGTGTTCTATGTCTTAAGATTTTGTATGTTACATTATATTAAAGGCTGTTTTTTTATATGTTTGAGGATTTAAGATAGAAAACGGATTATTATCCACATTAATGTTCAAAATTCTTGCTCAGGCAAGATGATTAAAACGTAATCGATTTTTCGATCAATTACTGCAATGATGTCTTATGGAAATATTAAGTGTTTTGGAAATATTTAATCTTAGATTACTCATTTTTGTTTAATTAAGTCCTATTAGCTCCGGAAGTAATTTTCTCAACCATCCTAACGTTTTAGAATAATGTTACTAGAAGAAAACAATTAAAATGATTGAATAAAATGCTACTCGTGCTGTGTACCTACCTTTGGTTTCTGTAGCGGATATTCACTACCAGAAAGACGCTCGCCAACAAGATTCCTAGGATAGAGAAGGTAACCAAAAGGGAATAGACTGTAACGCTAATTCTCGTTCTTTCGATAACAATGAGAGTTCTGTCCATAGGTGGGTCTGTATCTCCTGATAATAACATGATGGGAATATTAGTTCTGAAGTTAATGGAGAATTACTTTACAGTAAATGTTCCTAAGTCTTTGTGAGAGATGATTTTCCTTTGATATGTCTTGGTAGTTAATGATCTTAACTTTATGATTCAAGGTCTTTGTTTTGTACCATCAAAAATAATTTGTTGTTTACTGAAAGACTCTTGGAAAATCCAGAGAAAAAGTATTGTTTACATGAATTCTAAAAGAATTCCAAATCACGTTAAAATACTTTTATCATCTTCAATCGTACTCCAGTACAAGTTAAAAAAAACAACAACAGCAAAATATAAAAACTTTTCACTAATACAAAACTAAAAGATAACGCGAGTCACCTGTATATAACATCGCATTCTGTTAACAAATAAGAAAAATGTTAGAAGTGTCGATAGCGTAACGTATTTAAGAAATGAAAAAAAAAATACAGTGTTGGCGTATCTTACATTAAAAGAAAAAAAAACAAGTTATCTATAGTTTCATTGCATCATAATATCAAAACAGATGATAGCAGGGTTAGTTAGTGTACTGTGTTTGTTTGTAATTAGGCACAAAGCTACACAATGGGCTATCTGTGCTCTGCCCACCACGGGTATCAAAACCCGGATTCTAGCGTTGTAAGTCCGCATACATACCGCTGTGTCACTGGAGGGCTAGTGTACTGTGTAAAAGAGATTTCTCTGACGTGAAATAAAAATGGAGAATCTCCTATAATGGTAATACATTCTATAAAATAAGTGGAAAAAATATATCATGAGTAATGATGGTGCAGCAAACTAAATAAACTAAAAAGGGCGCCAAAATAATGATATAATATTAGTGCTGCATTGCAATGTCCAGTTGTCATGTATTTTTATAATCTGTCTTTAAGTCATTTTCATTCATATAAATCTAAGAATTTATACGTGAAAGAAAATGAAGAGTATTTGATAATATGTCAACAACACTATATCTCTATATCCAGTGCCGACGGGGCCTTTCGTACAATACTAGTGCTCATAAGTGTCGGTTTTTATTTTAAGGAAGTAATATACTTATATTTAAAACAACAACAATTAATTAATTTAATTAATTTAAAACAACAACAATAAACTAATTGTTTATTGTAACAGATTATTAGTTGCATTCTCATCAAAGTCTTAGATAAATTTTATTTTCTATGATAGTGACAGTCATATCCTAGTAGAATACGTAGAATAATTAAGTATTTGTTGTAATGGTTTAAGTGCTTCTCTTTTTACCGTACAAAAAATATCTGTTTTAACTCAAAAAGAAATATAAAAGAGTCTTTCACAGGAAGATCCACTTTATCGAATAACACATAAAACTCACCTCTCCACTTGATAGTTGTTCCCTTACTTAAGTCCAGATTGTTAGCGATAGAATCATATTCGCCAATCTTCTTCTCAGTCCCTCCTTTTATATGTGTGGTGAATTGAAGACTTGTAAAACAAATATCTCAAACAACATTTATAGTTTCGTTGACAATTACCAAACTACTATAAAGAACAGTTATCATTTTGATATAACAGTTTCTACTTACAAACATCTTTTCAAATCCTTCTGGAGCCTGTTGACATTTAGCTACTTGAAAGCTATTTTTAATCATTGTTCAATAGGTTTAGGCTCATTCAACTAGTAATGATAATTTTTGATAAAAACATCTCACAAATGGAGTTATTATAATTAGTTAGAATGAACTAAAATGATATATATGTTTGGTCATAACCATACCTCGGTGGTTATGGAAAATGATTATTGTTTTAATTTGCATAATCATCTGGTATATTAGTCTAAACTATATCGTGTGACTGGATTCTTCTTTGAGCTAAGTTTCTGTGCCATAATATACTTCTCATCCGTTTAACTTAAATGTACGAAAAATCTGTTTATTAGTTTTTATATTGATAATTTTAGTGAATTAATGTGTAAGTAATAACTATTATGTGTTGAAAAGATAAGGAAAATAAAGTGTTTATTTGTAAAAAACTCAAGTCTTTTAATTTTTTTGTCTCTTTTGTTGTGTTTTATTTGTTCAAGGCTGTCAGAGTGACATTATAAGTAGATCCATTCTAGCGCTATTCACTTTATAACAATGCTTCTCTAACAATCGCTTGCTTTCCTAGATTTTAAAAAAAAGAGAGAAATAGAACCTGAAATAGAACATTTGATAAAATCCTCGGATGTTCAGAAATATTTTGTTTCCTCCTTTTCTTTATCTAAATTAGAGCAACAAAACGTAACCTTAACTCTAGTGACAACGTTACTTTGTTACGACGGAACCAATTCAGTAGTCCTACAGTGGTTAATTTAGTCCTTATGAATGCTTTACCACCAGATTATATGCTAATACAATATTTAATTAGCATGAGAAATATGTGTTTAGCCTGCTACTTCTTCAGCCGATACAAAGCTCCCCTTTCTTTTTGGACCAGTTAATTTATCTAATTTTTTGTGTAAAATGTTTTGTATGTGTTGATTGTGATGTAACAAGTAATGTTTTTCATTCTGTTTCATCTATACATTAAAAAGTGAATGATCATATCAATAAGGAACTACTGTGAGAAAAACAAATATAATATGAATATATTCTCGTATACACATAGCACGTATCAAGCAAACTTGTTTCAAAGAATTTCAAGCACTGCAATATATGCATGATAACTACGTATTCATAGTATCTTGCTGGGTTTTTTTTAACACTAATCATGGTTCGAGTTCCTTCGAATTGTTTAGGCCTTCTTTTCATCAGATAAGAGTAAGGCCTCAACCAGAAATTCGAAACGACATCAGTGTCAGAAAAGCCAGTGTGTTGGTGTTTATAATTAATATTCCTGTAAGGCAGGATTATAAACCATAAACAAGGTTTATTAGTTTTTTATATTCACCAATAATTTCCTGTGAGACACTACGGACATTCGTTAATGTTTGAATAAATGCTTATGAGAAAACGTAAATGTCAAATATATTTCCTAGTTAGTAATTATCAAATATTATATACGTGAGTTATAAGGCCTACGTACGTTAGAAAACAACATTCAAATTCAATTTTTTAAATGAACTTGCTTTTAAAAATTCTGGAATTTTCAGGAAAAGCTACGCAAAGAGCTATCTTCACATAGCTGTCCAGAATTATGATAAACTAGGAAGAAGGTGGCTAGTCAACAGCATTCATCGCTAACTCTTTTACTGCTCTTATCTTCCCGAAAAGTGGGAGCTGACTGTCACTTTCACAGTACACTCTTGGCCCTAAAGTGCAGAGGACGTTTTGCGGGAACGGGCTGCGAACCAAGAATCCTTGAATTCACAGTACGGTACAATAAACACTGGTAATACTGTTATTGTATTGAAGTTTAGGCTTGTTGTGACTTTTAGAAGTGTATGTACCCCATTGATTTTCTCACACGCAGGGGACAGTTAGCAGAAAGAACGAAATGTATACATCAATTGACTTTAATCAAACACACTACTCTCGTGAGCATGAGTGTATGTTAGGGTGATGGCTGTTGTAGTCAATATATGTTTAATATGTCTCTCAAAACACACAGTTGTATTGAAAAACTTCGCCAAGATACCAGTTTTCGTTCATATAACATTCTATATAGAGTTAAGCTGAATGAGAAAAGTCGTTATCTAAAACTGTATCTATCATCTACAAAACCTAAAAACATTTGCATCTTTAATGAATACAATTCCTGATTCAGTATACAAAATATAAGTGTTCACAGGATTTTGCTGTATCAGCTTTACCAAGAGATTGACTACATCAAAGTCGCTAATATAAAACAAAAATTACTGAGTTGTAATGTTACCTAGTTATTTTCATGGTAAAGTTTGTGAATAAAAATCGTTTATATGATCATTAGTCTATTTATTAACAATGCCTACTGTTCAATATGACCGTCGGAAAATAAAAAGTTTTTAATTTCGTTCTGAAATAAATACACTATCCAAAATACCACCGGAACCATATGCAATGTTTGTCTTCTTACTGTAAACAAATTATTTATACGAATGTGTAAAAAACGTACAAACATCAAAGCTGGATATACTTTAAATACCGATTAAAGCAATACAGTCTCAAGCCTCAAAGTCCTAATGAGAATTGTTGATAGTTTTATAACTAGAGAACAAGAAACTGAAGCTCATCTCGCTCAGAATAACAATGAAAACATCGACAAAGATTTGGAGAATTCGCTAATATGAATCGTACTGGAACTTGTTTAATTTGTAGATAAAGTTTAATGTAATATCAAAACAATTAGTAAACTATTGAGATAACATATAAACACGAACGGGAAATCGCAAGTTGGTATACTTAAATAATTTTATATGAAACTTCGTAAACTGCCTAAAGATAGTAACAGTTTTTTAACTTTTACATATATTTGATATGATATCGATGTAGCTAAAATAGCCATTACTATATGCCAAAAATAAACAATATAAATCTTCAGAAGACAAACCTGTGACTGACTTATTCTGAGGAAAAAAAAATAGTGATTTAAAGAAGTGAGTGAATATTATATGACATCATTATATTTAGAGTCACTTCAAATTATTGTACAATATAAGGTTTGGAAAAAAGTTACAAATATTTTTTAAATATCCATGCAAGCAACAGAAACGATGTGAAAAATCGGCGAATTACCTTGAAATTGTTTCAGAAGAATGAGCCCTCTTCGTTCATTTCGAATGAAACTAACTGGACCCTGAAACGCCAAAAATCCCAAAACAGTTGTACAACCTTTTTAGGTTAATGTATATACATGTATATATATATATATATATATATGAAACTAACTGTACCCTGAAACGCCAAAAATCCCAAAACAGTTGTACAATCTTTTTAGGTTACTGTATATATATATAATTTCATCAGTCTTAACTATTTGTATGCAGCCAATTAACCATAAGTTGTGCTAATTATTTATGCAGATATTGCGTACGTGCTGAGAAGTACAATTTTCTTGAACTAATTACAGTGACGGAATACATCTCGATTGTAAATATATACAACTTTATATTGTAGGCAGTATATATATATATATTTAATAAAAATCATTGAAGACGGAATTCAAGCAATTCCTTATCAATCTTCTTATATCATACAAGGAACCTAAATTTGAAGCATTTTTAAGATAAATCAATATTGATCTTACTTGACATCGAAAAACTCAAATTAATGTTTGTCTTAGAGGTTTCTAGCGATAAATAATGTAGTAATATTAAGCTGATGCTTTTACGAAATTCATTATGAACTTTTTAAACAAACATGTTTTTGTTTTCAGAAATAAGATTTTAGGCCTTATTCAGCGCCGTGCTTAATCAACAGTCTAATTTACAGTGACAGCACGTTTTTTTTTCAGTAGCTCAAACTGCCAGAATCTGTAAAACTCAACTGCCATTTTGTCTCAATAAAAGTATATTTAAAGAGAGTAAAATGCAAAAAACTTTGATTTCTCATTTTTGTTAACTTGTTTTATTTTCTTACTCTTTATTTCGTGTTTCATTAAATGATTCTAAGATTACCTTTTATGAAGTTAATGCATAATTGTTGATTCAAAGCACTTCAAATTGAGGAAGACAGCACGAACTTTTTAAGTGCGGCAAATTAAAAGTGGCATAGATAGTTCTTCTAAACAACTCACAGCAACAACTATGTTTCTGATCATTTCAGAGGCTGCCAATGACTGTACTACGTGCCTACCAACCACAATGAAGTAGCAATCACAAGTGTTTGCCGCGTGACTGACAACCACAGTGAAACAAAGCTCGTAATTATGGCTTACGCGTCTAACAAACTCAATAAAAAACAACAACGGTGTCCACCAACAATGAACGTGTATAAGACTTGTAATGATTCCACTAAAGCGTGCGTTTCTTTCAATTTCGTTTTTAAACTTTGAATGTGGAACACGCGTGTAATATTTCCTACAGCACACGATGTGCTGCATCATAAAACTCTAACATTAAACTTTGTGTCATAAACTCATGCTAAACTACCTCGGAAGTATTTAACAAAACCTTACCCATATAACATAAACACTATAAAGGGTGTACAAGATATTATACTCTTTAATTATAAAAAAAGAAGGAAAACATTGTTATTGCTTAAATAAACATATTTTCGTTCCATATTATGTAAAATAGTTTTGCACTGTATTTATTATAATAAAATCAACACTACAAGCCTTTATATATATATATATATATATTTATAAACACGAGCATGTAAAAATATATTATACTTCTTAAGATATTAAATGAATGTATAGTTATGACAGAATAGTAGCAGGTAACATTCCAAACACGACAAAGTGAAAATAAATGAAAAATATGCCACTTAACAACATTTAATAGCTTAGTATATTATCTAAGATTTCTACCAATAATCTCGAATATATATATGCGACTGTACACAATTGATGGACCGAAGATAACGTTAAAGTGAGGGTACCCAACTGATGAAACAATACATTGAAATCTTTATAAGTGAAAGCGTAATAAAAATAGATTTATCTTGCTATACTAACAGCCAGATTGTGTTTTAGTTTCGCCATAACCACATAGCTTACCCTGATCGGAACTTAATATTGATTATATGTATCTACTGTCCTAAAACTTATGCCCTTTTAAAAAGTATAGTATTCAAAGGGAAGAATTGTAAGTAAAAGATCTGTAACTCCAACACATCTGATATTGAAGAGTTACCAAAAGTAACTACATGAGCTTCAAAAACAGCCATTCAGTTAGTTTTAATTTTGTTTTTTCATCTTTATGAAAATCTCCAATTAATAAGGGATAAATGCAAAACTGAATATTTCATTTCACGTATATAGGACGAAATTATAAAATTATGCACTAAACTCGTAAAGACAGCAATTGTATCATGGAGTTTGTAGACTCTCTCTATATATAGATACTCAGTAGGCATAATACAAATATACACACTCAAAAAAAGATCAACAGTGACAGAGAGGTTTACTTTAAAAGATGATTGCCGATCACTTTCAATTGTTTCTTTACCCAACAAACACAAAAACAAGGCAAGACATCATCGCTAAGATACCAAAGTAGGCAGAGAGCGACCCACCCACCAAATTGTTCATATTTATTCTTCTTGTTTCAGTCGAGATAACTCTACACCTATTTTGTTACTAATGTCAGTTAAACCTAAATCAACTCTATGTGTTTCTGGGCAGTGCATGACGTCATCGATTAGTCGTAATAACTAGTAATAATTTAAAAAAAATCACAATTCTATTGTAAACGATGTTATCATTACCCCTTGAAGTTAGATTTTTTACAGAAATTTGGTGTTCTTTTAAAAAAAGCTTAAGCACAGGGTAAAACCGGAGTTACTAGCCAATAATAAATAAGCATTAGATGACTATAACATGTAGAATACTCAGTGCTTTGTACACTATACAATCGATGTCTTTGGGGAGCGATCCTATATTATGTATGATGTGAAGGAATGATAAAAAATAAGTACACATAATATTAAATTTCATTACATACATTCATAGAATATACTAACTTTCAATTAGGGGAAAAACATCACAAAACAAGTAATAAAAACATTTTGTAAATGTAAAATTATGTAGAGATGGTAGTGCCAAAAAATAATGCAAACAATGATATACGGATGATACAGCTATACATAGATCATCCCTACATGGTTTTCAATACTGAAATTTAGTGTTACACTGTAAAATGCATACTTGAACTTAATATTACTGCAGTTAGAAGTTATATATTCCTGACTGTTGGTATGCATTTTTTTTACCATAATATAAATGTGATGTTAGGGTAGGCATCAATGTAGTGTAACTAAGAGCCTGGGACTCACGTACATGAAAAACCAAGTTGAGTCAAAACATGTCTTGATTATTACACACTCTCGCTACTTACCTCGTAACCATTTTGAACTCGTGCATTTTACAGTGTAACATTAAATTTTAATATTGAAAGTCGTGTAGAGGATGATCTATGTATAGCTGTATCATCCGCATATTCTTGTTTGCATTATTTTTGGCACTGCCATCCCTATATCATTTTACATTTACAAAATGTTTTTTATTGCCTGTTGTTCTTAGAAGCGTGCTTGAACAGTCCACTTATAAACTACTTTCTTTTGTTTCTGTTGAAAAAAATTATTTATATTAAATTGCATAAGCCTATCTCTATCTAACTCTCTGTATATCTGTCTCTTTCTTTCTTTTCTATACGTCTGTCTGTCTCTCTCTATCTATCTATCTGTATATCTGTCTTTTTGTATATCTGTCGTTTTCATTACCGTGACTCCAAGGAACGATGTCTTGTTTAAAGCTTCACGAAACAAATGAACCCACATGGGATCTTTATATTCGAACATTTCTAAACTTTTGCCACTTTTCTCCGACATCAGTTTCTGTCGCACCTTCTGCATAGCCAGCGCTATAGCCCAGATGCCGTCATAAGCATAGCCGTGGAATCGACTATAGTTCTTCCTTCTGCCTTTGTTGTACTGGGCCTCGTACTCTGAAGGAACCTTGTTTTGAGAATAACCAAACAATTAAACACATTTAAAATGTGTGAACACTAATATTACTAGAAAAGTGTACACTTTAATATTAAATATATGAATTATCACAGTATTCTGGTATTAACTGTGATGGCAGTGTTTCTACTACATCTATTTCAGGACTTAGTAAAGTGATGTAATAAAGCCGTAAAGAACTAATATAACTACAGGTAAGACTAAATAATTAAAAGAAGAACCCTGTTATGAAAATATTAAAACTTGCTTATTGCCAGATATATCTAGATCAGGAGTTCATTTCTTGTAGTTGTTTTACCTAATGATCCCAAGTTAACGTAGTGAAACGTTGTAACCATAGCTATTATACTCTGTATATCCGACAATAAACAACTTTTCAGTTATAGATAAGACTGTTTTAACTTATTTTAGTGTTATTTTAACTGAGTGGTTTTAAACACACAGTTTTTTCACAAAGCTGTCTATTTACTCTTCTCAAAATATACTTTCTAATTACATGATTAACCTTGGCAAATTTCGTTGGTCTAAAAAAATCTAAAATATACAAAAATAAATAAATAAAAAATAAAACCAAGTGGCATTTAGACCTATTTCTTTTAACTGATCAGGTATTCTTACTGTCTGAGCCACGGAGTAGTGAAAGCCACAAAAAAAATGGCCTCCTCACTCCAATTTCCTTCAGGAAAAAACAAAACAGAAACAATGTACTTATGCAACAATATGACAATACTATTTCAGTTAAGACTGCTATTTATGAAACTTAATAAAAAAATTGACAACGAGCAAAGATATCTTGGCAAAACCCAAAGAATAAAAACTGAGCATACATTTATTAATTGTGATTGATCTTACAACTATTGTAAGTCCTGCAGTTTTATTAGTTATATATATATCGATTATCGTTGTTGTAAGTTCGAAATCTGTTTGCCCTGAGGAGTAATGCTATAAGAAATTAATGTTTTACACTAATAAACCTATATAAAAAATATTAGAGAATATACTCAGAAACATGAGTTACAATAATATTTTATGTTATGGTCTTACCCTAACTAAAGCTGATATATATATATTTGAGACGCCTTTAACGTAATAACTGCCCTGAACAAAATATTTTAATCATAGCAATATTTTAAATTTTCATATTAATTGGTAATAAAAGCCAATTTTAAAACAGATTTTGTATGTTCTGTTCTGGAACAAAATTATGGTAGTCATAAGACCCTCTTTTATTTCTTGGCCTGAGAGACTCATATTGTCATTAGTAGTTAATGGTAAAATGTTTATAGACATGAAGCAACAAATATTTTGTCAGTATTAAGTGACAAAACCTAAGTACCCACATCGTACTCTAGTAAAAATACCAAACATACTCGATACAGTAATATTATCCAACATATTTTGTAACAGAATGGTAGTCATCATGCAGTACTTACCAAGCCTGATACAGTAATATTACCATCAGTACTTAGTGGCAGAACATCAGTAGCTATATAGCCTTCTAGCGCTTCCTGAAGCTCAAACTTGTCACATGTGATATTGTTACCAGTATTTCTCCACCAATAATCGTCATACATGCCAACGATAATCCATTGGTACTTCCTTCCGTAAAGGCCCACACGATAAGCCTAAATGATCGATCATTGTAACATTATGTATTTACAAATGAATGTTGTACTTACCCACC
>NW_013666088.1:146599-149787 GCF_000517525.1 Limulus polyphemus
CCGTAAAGACCCACACGATAAGCTAAATGTATCGTATCATTGTAACATTATGTATTTACAAATGAATGTTGTACTTACTCACCTGATCTTTAATTGCTAGTTACCTTACAAACAACTTACTTATATACTTAAATATTAATATTTATTTCGAACTATATGCCAAAAGACATAAAATTTAGCTTAATTACACTATATAACAGACTAGAGAGAGAATCACAGTTAATTGTATAATTAATGGAATGTTTGGGATTGGGTCCGGCAGACAATAACATTTTTTAACATACAAAAAGTTGGATTTGTCCATTTAGAGTCTTTTTAGGAAAGTCAAAGCTCAGAAAAAAGTATAATTTTGGGGTCTCAGATCAACTACTCGGCGGTACTTCGTTCAACTTACATGGGATTTGATACAAAGATACTTTTCTACAGGTCCCACAAAAATAGATAAATAAAAAATAATGGACTTGCCCATTTTACTAATTATAGGGGGTCAAGGTGCTATAACAAGCATAATTTTAGGGCTTTTTGACAATTACTCCGCCGTATTTCAGCCAATTTATATGGAATTTGGTACAAAAATACTTTTTTTTTACAGTTCCCATTCATATAAATATAAAAATTTGGGATTTGCTCATCTTTGATAGTTTTGAGAGGTCAAAAGGTTAAATATACTAATAAGTTTAGGAGTTTTGGTCAATTACTTAGCCTTGTTTTGACCAATTTACATGGAATTTGGTACAAAGATACTTTTCTACAGGCAACACACATTGACAAACAGTAATGATGGACTTGTCCAGTTTTAGTGATTATATGGGCGGTAAAGATGCCACAAAAAGCATTATTTTATGGTTTTTTTGACAATTACTCTGCCGTATTTTGGCTGATTTACATGAGATTTAGATACTTTTTTTACAGGTCTCAAACATAGATATAGACAATTTTGGAATTTGTATTTTTTTGCTTAATTTTTGAGAAAGGAACGCACAATTTGTAGTTTTTGTGAACTGTTAATGTGTGTATGTCAAGAATCTTACATGGGATTTGGTACAAAGATACCTTTTTGTACGTCCCAAGCAGTAATATAGATAGTTTTTGATTTTTCTATGTTTTTCACAACTTTTTAGTGTCAAAATTTATCATGTTGAGATTGCGTGGCGGAGACATGATGCATTCGCCCGCAAATGTTGGCCTCTTTAATTTATTGAGACAACTAATATACAGTTAACAAAAAAATTGAGTAAATTAGCTGTATGTTTTGAGAAATAAATTTAGACAAGCAACTTCCTGTTTCCTAGTAGTCAGTTACTACTACTCAAACCAAAATTGCGTTTTCTGTGTGTGTGTTTTTTTTTGTTGCTACGATTGTATAAATTTATAATTTAGATTATGCAATTCCTATTAATATAAGAACAAATCTATTCTGATTAAAAATTTTAATCTGTTGCAAATAAACATTGATAGTTGATTTTTAATTAGTTAAACTAAATGGTAGCTTAAGCTTAGCAAAGAAACTTTAGATACTGACGTGTTTTTACAAACAATTTTCAATTAACCTTTATCGGAAATGTCTGTGTATTATATAAACAGGTTATTAACAATTCAGATGACAAAAGCATTAGACTAGAACGAGAAATTTCATAAAAACGTAAGAAAATTGTAGTCACTTCTTTAAAACTTCAATTGAATGTCAGCAGTAACAAAGTGGAGATATTCAATTGAATATCTATGGCTTCCAATTCATTACTGAATTGGTTTTAAAATATTTCGTAAGACATTAAATTGATGTCCATACCTCAGTTACATCTTCAGTAATTCCTTTTTAAGAGTATTGTTACCAACATGAAACTTTTTAAATTCTAAAGTAGTACATATGATATATGTTCCAGAGGTTGAACAAAGTGAATAAAGTCTATAAAAAGAGCTTGAACAAACTTTTTACAGCACTTACGATAAATTCTTAAAACTTAAATTTTTTATCTAAAATCTTTGACGATTAAACACATTTAATAATTCATGCTTTCATATTAGGTTAAATATTCCTTTTGTAGAATTAAAAAGAATAAAGATTACTATCTGCAAATCATAATAGTTGAATATTTTGAAATATATTTGTTGACAATTTAAAGATATAACACCTTATTTTATGGTAAAAAGTGTAAGGAGTTACCAGAAAAAATACTTAATAATTTGAATACCTCGTAGTGTAACTACTAAAAAACATTTCTTGATCTTAAACGAATTAGTTCACGAGATATTTAGAACGAATCATTGCTGATTGTTGCTCAATATTGTTATTGATCTTGAGAAGTGGTTCAATTTTGTAATATTGTGTATTTTCTTCTTCTGTTTTTTCTCCCAATTCCTTTACATATTGAAATTAATAACATTGAGATTTATGTTGCATTGTTTATGAACTTGTTATCAAGTCATGGTCAGGCACGGGTTTACTAACTTTTTTTTGTTTTTTGAAATTGGTAAAATTTATACTCTAGTTGCTTGAAAATTTTGTTTTGAATTTCTGGTGTTACATTTCGATGAAGTGTTTTTTGTTCAACCTTGGTTGCAACAGCGTTTTGTTTTAAGTTCGTTACAAGATAAGCTTAGTAAAAGTTTAATATTTGATTATGAAAGATTCGACTGAAACATGTTTCAGTAAATGTAAAGCGAACAATAGTAATTTCTCTACAGTTTGTAAATTGTTACAAGCAAAATCTTTCGCCTCTTGCCAAGATACTGTGAAAATTTTAGCTGAGATGATATGCGTGCTATACTGTCAATCAACAATTAAACACTATTGAGCGATTTACATTTTACAGAAGTATATATATATATAAGAATTTAGGCCTTACTTAACTCTCCTGTGCTAGTTGTTCTTATGAAAAGATATTTGGAATACGGATGAAAACATAATTACTTGTAGTTTGTTTGTTTATTATTAAGCACAACATCATTACTAGTAGTTTCTTTGTTTATTATCACAAAGCTACACAAAGGGCTATCTGTGCTCTGCCAACCACAAGTACCGAAACCAGGTTTCTAGCAGTATAAGCCCGCAGACATACCAATGTGCCACTGGGACAATTACTAGTAGTGAGGGTACGCAACTGATGATAAAATTAGTCTGATAACTTTAAGTTTTCAGTTGTTCAACTACTCATATTTTTCTCTGTTTAATTTTAGTTCTGATGAAT
>NW_013666088.1:150328-176844 GCF_000517525.1 Limulus polyphemus
CTCAGTTATACATGTATATATATATATATATATATATGAAGTATTAATAAATAAGTAATTCATTCGGGTGTTGGATACTCTATGGATTACACTTATTTGTAAACGATAGGTAGATGATATTTACTTGACTTCATGTGCAAGTTTGTCCATACATTCTTTTCTAGCATCATCGATATGAATACAAACTCACCACTTCTATCAAATAAAGCTAACCCATTCATTCCGAAAATTGTGTCATAAAAGTTCAGAAACAACCTTATAGATAAGCCATTGGTTACCCACGTGATCCATACAAAAGTTTTGTATTATTATTAATAAGAGAAACCAACTTGTATCACAATATTTTGCATTCTAAAATGAAATGGCAAACCCCAAAGAAACTGCCAAAAATTATAGTTTATTTCAGAATTTCAAAAGCTTTATCATAAAAATAAAACAATAGTTATCTAAACATAAACAAAAGAGTATTATCTACAATATTTCTATAAAGAATCATATCACAGAGAAAATGATACTGAATACAACCGCATTACTGATCATTTCACTCATTTGAGGCCAATGGCTGATCCTTAGCCATGCTTAACAATGGAATCGAAACTTATGATATATATAAATGGTCGTCTTCTACAAACGACATAAACATGCTGGTGAAACAACAGATCGAAGCTCTCCTACAGTAGCAATACGTCTGAAGTGATGATGTCACCCAATATTTGAAATCTGAAGCATTCTCACAAGGCTGCGTTATAAACCTCACGCAGACTATACAAATATACAAAGGAAAGTTCCACTGGCATATGGTCCTGAAAAAGCTTCGACTTTTGTCGACTTTTCTAAATATTTTTAGTCACAAATAATTGTGTATCTTTCGACAATATTATACTAATTCCTTTGTTTGTTCTAACCCCAGTGTCTTTCAGTTTTCCCTCTTCATTTAATACTGCCTTTTATAATAATAGTCTATTTGATAGACCGATTATGTCGGCAGCTAAATTTCAATTATTAGTCACATTTTGAATACACATCTGGTAATGACTGTGTTTTTAATACTGTTCTGGAAGATACTACCTATTCCACTTCCCAATACCCTTTTTTTTACTCAGATTTTGTTTCTAATACTTGGAAGTTTATAGTCATTATTGTTTCCAGGGAGTAGAAAAAACCATCAGACTCATTTTCAAGTTACTATTAGTTTAGTAACGTTTTCTGGATAATTATTGAAAATATATATTTCTCAGAACTTAATCTTTTGTTAATCTAAATTCTGTTCAACATTATTCGTGTAAAGGTAGACAAACGTCAGACCATTTTTTCAGACTCACTAAGTCCGTTATTAAACGTTCTAAACTTGGAGCAATATACCGTATCCGTTTTTCTAGGTGTTTAAAAACTTATCAATTCGATTTAAGTTTGATAAATTTTGCGTTAGTCCCTTTTTTTCCGCTGAGTTTCAGATTTGCTCACTAACAGGATTCCTAAAGTTATATTTAATAGCTGTTTTCTTCTAAGCTGGTGTTATCTTGAGTTTCATAATATACCTTATTCTTCAATAACACAAATCTTTCATCTCTAAGCCACATTCATCTTTTTCAGTTCACAAACGGTATAGTTTCCTAAAACAAACAAAGGAGAAAGGGGAGCAAATGTCTACAGCGAGACTCTTCTAGAGAAATTCTTGGAGGACTAATCTACAAAAGTAGCACAGATGGAAAATAATGATGTTTCGAAAGAGTTCCGTCTTTCGTCTTCAGGTTCCTGGAGTACTTTCACCACACTCAAACTATTACACCTAGATTCCAAGCTATAGTTGCTATTTATATTTGAGTTTTCTTGCTGAGGAGATGTATGAGACCGCGGGGAGACTAAAACCATATTGTATTTTCCAAAGCTGTAAAGGTTACAATGAATATAAACTCTTATTGATATTTCTATTTGTGTTTCCTAAATTAAGTTAAATTTATTGGTCGTAATTTCGATAAATCTCTCAGTTGGTCACTTGCACCTATATTATTTCTACGTCCAATAAACAAATAAAATATAGAAAAACTTCCACTTGAAATGAGCTTATTCTAATCTTTTCTTATCTATTTTTTGCTCATACTGGGTGGTGTAAGTTCACGATATGCATTGGTTCAAGTTTGTGAGCGTATTTGGTGTAGCACAAACATCTAGACAATGTTGCACGTTCAGTGCTAGTTACTGTCTCCTTCTCCATTACTTCTTTTCACACACATTTTTTGATTTACCTCATAATTCTATTCATATTCAAAGTTTAAACATTTGGGAGAAACTCCAATGTCACTCACGACACATACTGACCTTCTCCTGTATGTTATTTCTGTTCCTGTTCCTTCTTTACCTTTAAATGTTACGTTAGTTTCATCAATATAGGACCAAAGGAAGTGTGGTAAACACCCTAAGTGACATGATTCTTACTCTATACTCTGCCTTATTTCTTCTTCTTTCTTGTTATAATGACACCTTTTCAGAGAATTTTAAGGTTACAGAAAATAGATGCATTTGTATTCACTTTGCTTCTCCTTTCCTGCTTATGTATTGCCTGTTGCTTTAACATCAGCTCCTTTTTTACCAGAAAGTAGTATTTTTCTACAATAGTTACGTCTTTATTTCTATGCTCATTCCTTGTCATTTAGTTCGTATTATTTTCTGTCTAATCATGTTCTAGTCTTTTTCTTTAATGTTAGCTTCACTAATAATATTGGTTACAATGTTAGAATTCTCGCGCAAAACCGTCCGTGATTTTGAACTGATAGACTAAAGGTATGCCAGCTAGTCATCAGTCCCTGCCACCAACTCTTGAGCTGATAAAATAATGGGATTTGACTGCCTCTCTTATAACGCATCTATAGCACCAGGATATCAAAAGATATTTTTCAGTAAAGAGACACGAAACATTAACTAGTTAAATGTTTAAAATATATTTATTTTAATTATTTTTGATTTATTGATTATGAATATGTATTTTTAGTACGAACATTATTTTGCATTGTCAGCTTAAGACTTAAAACTGAAGCTGGCCGAACTGAGATATTATTAGGATTGCGGCCAAAAATATTAGTAACAGCAAGGATATCCAAATGATGAATCAATTCAATCTAATCATTATAGGTTATTGGTTCATCACATTGCATACTTCTAGTTAGATGAAATTTTATCAATTAGCTACGTTAGTTAAAGTGTTGAGTTTTACTTCTTATCTATATAGGTAACTTACCTTCGAAATAATTTATTAGTAATATGTTTCATTCTTTTTATTTCAATTTTTTTCTCTTGTTTCATGTTTTTAAACATTTAGTTATTACTTTTTAACAGTTTTGATTAACGGTTCTTTCAAGGACTTTTCTTGTTCTCGCACATATCAAACATCTTTCTTAAGACTATTCAAATGTCGAAAAGTTTCTTCGGGAATTTTTTCTTTGCCAATTACGCACACTTGTCTCAGTCTTTTTTTTTTTTGAAATTTCTTTTCACCATGACTTCTGTCAACGGAATTTCATCTTTCATCATGGATAGTATTTCACGAAATATGTCTTCATTGGGGAGTCCTGCTTTATCGTGAATGCTGAACTCTCAATACAGTTGAAAGTTTTAAAAGTTCGCCATCTGCACATCTGTGATGACTTTGTTCAGCCAATTTCCTGCCATCACTTTTATCACCTGATCAGACTTATCATCTGCCAGCTAGACAATTTATGGTAACTAACTAACTTTTTGTTTTTCCTGGGTTTGGTACCAGCCCTATACTTCTCACATGTCAGGCGAGTTCTCTATGAATTGAACTAAAGGAGTAAACCATATAGTAAGACACTTTTTTAATATTTATAACTACAACATTCTTCCCCTTTTACAAATATGCCTTATTCTCTAGTCTAATCTCAAGGAACTGATACAGTTCTACGTTGTGAACCAGTTTTTGTAGGGTAACCTTTTTTTGTTTCTCGTCTCGAACGCAAATTTTTTGCACGCTAGTCAAGGGCTTTACCACCTGAGCTAAAGAGGTAGCTACGAGTAATCGTTAGTAAGGCATTTTTTAACAATCAAGCTACCACATTCATATTCTCTCACATCCTAGGACCTCACTAGAAGCTCATGAAATGATCCAACGTTCGGAGCTGCATTTTCTTAAGGTAATCTAACTTTATATATCTCCTTGGCTCAGTATTAGACCCGAGTCCTATCATATATCAATAGAGTGCTGTACCAATTGAGATGAAGGGTTAACTTACTACAAACTTCATTAACAACTAAAGACACCACATCTTTCCGGAGTCTATCATATGAAGTTCTAGACAAGAACAAGTATTGGGAAAGTTGTTTTATCTTATGATAAACATGTGGCTACTATTATTTATCCTATTTTCTTCTTGAGTATTTTTCATATTTTCACAGAGTTGCGCTGTGATAAAAATAACAACCTGATTAAACCCGAACATAACTAATTTCTAACACCACTTCATTCGCTTCTAGACAGGTGAAATTAGCTCACCTAATCAGAATCGTAAACCATCTCTTGTCAGCAGACAGACTTCAGTTTTAAGACATATGAACTTAACTTACCATATGAATTTAACTTACTTTCTACTTGTCTCATGTTTCAAGATCTTCAGTCTGTCCTTTTTTTTAGTCTATTTTGTTCACATATGATACCACTACTGGAACTTCTATCAGATCATATGATATACCATCTTAGTCCCACTTCTTGCAAACGTCCATATTCGTATCGATTATCCTTTTCCTGATTTAGGTTCTACACTTTTTTTCGTATTCTGATTCAAACTGTACTCTTACTACTATTTTCTCTGATGTCGCTTGAGCTAATTCAGTTCTTAGATCCCACCCCACCTATCTAAAATCTATCACGATTTCTATACAGCTGATTTAAATTGCAATCAATTCAAGAGTTTGTTCTTTTACTGCATTACTGAATATCCATAGAAATTTTCAAGCATGTTGTTCTTTACCTGACAAAATATCCCATTTACCTAATCTTAGAATATATGTCTGTAGCTTAGTTCTTTATGCGCCTCCTTATCCTGAATTACACTATTTCTTAAGTCATCCTTAGTTTATCACTTCCTAACTTCATCACATCAACATCATCTTCTATGACATTATTTTTTTATTATATTTTGTAATCACATACTGGATTCTGATCTATATGACTATCAATTTTTTTGCTCCTTCTGGCACAGTGAAAGACTCAGTTTAAAGGTCAAACATCGTTCACTATTAGACGACCTCAAATATGAGTAGTCCATAGAATATTAAACCCCGAATACGTTAATAAACAAACAAAAACGTTCTAGTCGTCTGTGATAAAGAATTTATTGGGAAATCAATTCTTGATTTGTATCGTTTATTGTGCATCATTATTTTTTATTTTATCGTAATATGATAAAAATTCTCTTGAAACTGTTTCATTGATTCCACATGTGTTGTGTCAAATTACTGTAATCTATTTTATTAATATTAAATTTTAAACGCTAAAAATTATTTAACTTCTCACTCTTTGAACATACATAACCGTTGATAAACAAGCTTTATATAAAATAACAAATAGTTGTTTTCTTCAACATATTTAATGTTGACAGCACAGAAAACCTGCTTACTGGTGATCGTGTGTGTTTACATTTGTAATAATGATCATAAGTTTCTGAAGACATCAACTTTTAGACTTACATGTTGTTCCAGCCTACTTTTCAATGAAAAAGTGGGAATTTAATTTCTTGATATCTATGTATTTCCCGATAGCTAAAGCCACAACTATCAAGACAATATTTGGTTTTGCTTCTTACATTTCGATGTGTGATCAAATTGTAAATGGAAATGTATCCAGCGTTCTTCTCCAGAAAGACAGGAGTTTTATGAGATTAATGAAGCTCTCTGATAGCTATAATATAATTATCATAACAGACATTGTTTTTCTGTGTAGTAGCACATGTGTTCAAAACTTCATGAAAATGAGGCTAGCCAACTATTTAGCATCAAAATAAAGAATAATGAATTATCGACCTTTGGAGCATTCAGATGTTACAGCTGAACGATATTTTGTTTTCTTACTTCCAAGTGTACTGAGGTTTTCATATTAAGTTGAAATCACTTTCAGGCTATAAAGTAAGACAGTGATTTTGTGATATTCAGATCAATGAGAAATCAAGAACATTACTTGGTTATTTGGTAGGTGGGGTGATATACAGGGCACTAAAATACCTCAACAAACAGACATTAGTGTGTTGTGAAAAATCCTGCTTGAATATATACTTACATATATTCACACTAATAAAAACATTTTTCTTGTAATAATTATACAAGTAACCAACCTCACAGAATATCTGTCCAGCCCAACTTTGGTCGAAGTTACCTAGGATGATTCTTACATCTTTTTCCTGTCAAATAACATAAATATAGTTACACTCTGTGCGCGATATTTATTAGCATTGTTAAAAGTCAGTTTTATTGAAAAAAATAGACACTAATAAAATACTAAGAAGAATAAAGTATGTTACTTAAACCAAGCTAAATTCATGTAGTTTTCTTCCTATTGTCGCTCAAAAATACGTTAGATATTTGGCGATTAGTTTCAAAATTAACATTTTGCATAGTACGTACTTCATAAAGTACACGTTAAATTAGTTTTATTTTTTACTGAAACCTCACCTAACTTTATGTTACACATTCTTCTGTATTTTAATAAATAAATTTTTACGTATAACTTTCAAAACACATTTAATTATTTCCCTAATACAACAGGAACATAAGCATATAAAAATCTAAACTTGGAAAATATTAGTGTAATTGGTAGACTGGTAAGTAGGATTCTTATGTATAAATCAAGGTTTTCTTCTTCTTTAACAAAAAGTTTAGAAAATAATTTATTTTTAAACATTTCGTAGTAGAGCTGTTTCAAATGGTGTGAAGGATTTACTATTATATATCTATTTTAATATCGATGTCTGTTTAAGTTAAATTTATATTTAGAAATGTACATAACTCATACTGTTAAATCTATATTGCGAAATTCTTGCCTATTCACTAAAATTGTAGAAATTTTTCGAGTGTAAGAACCAACAATATATGTGTATAGGTAAACATTGGTGTATCGTTTATATTATTGCGTAAGCTGAAGTTTCCAGAAACTTTCCTCACGCCTATAAATACAACCAACGCCACGCGCCAAAAGACAGTATATGTTACTGGTTTGCTATAGTTAGTGTGCTATAAACCTCTGAAGCTATAACTGTAATTGATACAACGCTTATTGATCTGGAACTTCAGATATTTGACTAGGAACATTTATAGATTTCGGATATTACAAACCATTTAACTTCAGTGGATTCACATTGGACATTAGTATTTTTTACGAAAACATTATATAACTTCAGTGGTGAATAACTCGGCGTGCGAACCGGCGAAGAAAGAAGAACACAGAACTAGCTACTTCCCTGTTTAAGTGAATTGTATCTACAACTACTCAAAATTAATTCGCTCATCGTGAATCCTCGATAAGATATCAAGAAAGTTCTAGACCAGATAGAGGACTCAGTATTGTTTGTAAGTTTATAAAACTTTTGTACATAGATCATTATTTGTAATAACCGTTATTGTAAATTGTGTTATTGTTTGTATATTAAAATATATTTCTATTAAAAAACTGTGTGTATCAATCTTGTTTGCAAGTATCATAAATTGGGTACATATCGACATTTATTTAATTTCTAAATCTAAATTATCATTTAGCTCAGTTTCAGTCTATTCGAAATTATAATACGTTACGTAATAAATGGGAAACTCGTCCGTTGTACGCAACAATAGAAAAAACAGCAATGGCAAAGTTACATTTAAAAAAAAGTTTAAACTTTCCTGATTTTAGGATATGTAAGATTTATCACATTTACTAGAGAACAGTTCAACAGAAGGAGAAGATATAATAATTATAGACTGTTTATATTTGTTCATTAAAGTTATTAAAAAATTCCGTTACGTCTTTACAAACAATAAACGTATGAAAGAAAGTAAAAAAAATCCCCAGTTCATTTCTTTTTTCTTAAAAAATCCAAACAAAAAAAAATTCGTTAGACTTGTTCGTTTTTCCTTGTTACATGAACCAGTTATAAGGGAAAACAACAACAACAACAACAATGAAATAGAAAGAAGTTGAAATCTAGAAAAAAAATAAGATTGGATAATGTAGTCCTTGGAGCAAACGTCAAGAACTGTGTACAGAAATAACTTATTTCAACACAATTCAACAACCATAAGAAGTGGTTATTCTAATAACACATCTAAAACTTATAAGGCTGTTTGTTTGTTTTGAATTTCGCGTAAAGCTACACGAGAGTTATCTGCGCTAGCCGTCCCTAATTTAGCAGTGTAAGTCTAGAGGGAAGGCAGCTAGTCATCACCACTCACCGCCAACTCTTGGGCTACTATTTTACCAACGAATAGTGGGATTGATCGTCACATTATAACGCTCCCACGGCTGAAAGGGCGTGCATGTTTGGTGGGACGGGGATTCGAACCCGCGACTCGCAGATTGCGAGTCTAGCTCCCTGGCCATGCCGGGCCTAACTTATAAGACTATCACTATACAGAACAAGCAATTACGTTTATAAACAGATGTTATACGTATAGATAAACGTATAAACGCATTTCCTATTTCAACGTAGGACTGCTAGAAAAGTTAAAGATAGGCAACTTCTCGGCCTTTCTTAAATTTTATTACATATTAATATAATAGTTATAAAACTACACGCCAAAAATATATTCTTAGTTACTTCTATATTTCAGCTTTTATTATATTTAATTTTCATAGCGTACTTCCGTTTGGCTAGAAAGAAGAACACTGGAATTAGAAGTAAATATAAGAACATTTTGCAATTTATCAACCAATGATTTAGATAAAAAAGTTTTTGCGCTAATTTAATGATATAATATATAAATGCATAAGTGATGAAAATTCATATTATACTATTAATGTATGAGTATTCTTTTGCCAATTGAGTTATACATATTTTTCATTTAACTTTTTCTTTCTTGAGCAACAAATCGATCTAATTGTTTTAAATAGTTTTCTCACTCTGGTCTCGTTTGTTTGTTTTTGAATTTCGCGCAAAGCTACACGAAGGCTATCTGCGCTAGCCGTCCCTAATTTTGCAGTGTAAGACTAGAGAGAAGGCAGCTAGTCATCACCACCCACCGCCAACTCTTGGGCTACTCTTTTACCAACGAATAGTGGGATTGACCATCACATTATAACGCCCCCACGGCTGAAAGGGCGAGCATGTTTGGTGGGACGGGGATTTCAACCCGCGACCCACAGATTGCGAGTCGAGTACCTTAACCACCTGGCCATGCCGGGCCCACTCTGGTCTCACTTTGAAGTAAACCACACAGTTCGAGAATGGGCGTAGGTCCAATGATCAACGTGCCGGAATATGATTTGTTTGCTATGTTTTACCACAAAACACGATTTGCACTTTGATGCTGTTAGTGTAATATAAGAATGACATTCAAGTCCCATTATTCAATTAGAGTAACTTGAAGGTTGACAGTGGGAACTGTTGTCTAGCTGCTTTCTTTGTAAACTATCAGTTTAAAATTAGGGAGAGTTAGCGCAGATGGTAATTTACGTAGTTTTGTGTGAATTTCTAAAACACACACACAAAGAACTTAAAGTGCACCTAATTGTTCGTAAAATATGGCTAAGGTTTAGAAGAGACTCTTATATTTTATTCATGTAGAAAGCCATTGGACGAATAGAAGTAGACTAATCAAACCAGGCTTTTGTGAAGTTTTGTACATGTGTCTCAAAGTGGCAGAATATGAAACCGTTTCTAAACTAGAGATACTGTTATTTGAATGAGTGAGCAAAATAGACCATTACAGTTGTTCGGACGAGTGGACAAGGCAGACTATTATAGTAGCTTGGACAAGTGTACAAGGGAGACCATTCATTCATTCATAATAGAAGCAGAAGTCTGCCATTTGCCAGTTTTGGCTCGACGGGATTGCAGGGTCGATCTAAGACTGAATAAGATGTTCATAACCACGCGGACGGTTAGAAACAAATTTCACAATCTGTATGCTAGATACCTAAAGAAGGTGTTTTCCTCTTACAAGAAAGCTTCCCTACAATAATGTCCAGAAGGTCAACATTATGAGAAGCATTTTTCTTCTTACAGACGAATCGCGTTTCACTTTCCATATCAAACACTAGCTTTTTCTTGTCGTAGTTGCATTATTATAAATTAATATTACTTTTAAACTGTTTTGTGCAATGTATACAGGTATAGTAATACATACATCTTTTACTTTCTATTTCCAGAATTTCGCTGCTTTTATGGTATCAGTGAACTTTCCTCGATATCAACTGGAACAGACTTATCTGACCCTTATAATTAATAATAGCGTTATTATAAAAAAATTAAGTATTAAATTTAAACCTCTAAGAACACAATCTTATTGAATCTAGATACAAAAAAATATCATAATGGTTTAAGAATATTCTATCTCTTTCAAACCGTAATCGCATTTAGTCTTTTAACTGTATTGATTTTAATGTGAAAAGTAGATCTGAAGAGTAATGAAAGAGCATAGAATTTTAAAAATTGAAAGTCAGGATAAAACAAACTATTGCATGAAATACAATATCCACAGGAAGTGAAATTTGATTTGTCAATTTACTACTATATTGCTATTATATATATATATATATATATGTGTGTATGTGTGTGTAACTTACTGATGCTGGAAAGTAACATCACCTTAATTATTTCTGTTTGAAAAGACTTCATGAACTGATAATACTGAATAACTATTAAACTTCTAAAAAGTTTGTGTCATCAAAATACTTCGAAGTGGGTTTCTAAACTGTGTTAGCCTAGCCGTTTATATTGCTGTCTGATAGTACTTACTTTTAACTTGAGTATAGCTGACGTCAGTTCATCGACGAATCCGTGTTGTGCAGCAATATCTATTTTGGCTGTCTCTAGAGCTGTTAACAGCTTACTGTGAGGCTAAACGGGCAACAAATATAGCGAATATTAATATCAACAAAATGTATAAAGAACCTAAAGTCTTCTTGTAGACCAGCAGTATCCTATAATAAAAAGTAGAACTAATATTGGAATATATCTATCTGGATGTCTCTAAATGTTTGTCTGTCTACTCGTAATATTCTAAAGCACGCAGGATAAAAAGAAAAACTTTAACACCAGAAAAATAAAAAAAATCAAATAACACGAGCGCTTTGAGGAAGTGGATCTTGGATGAAGGAAAGTCCTCTTTCTGTAAACGTTCGAGTTATTGAATATATTTTCTGGTTAAGGAAGTGGATCTTGGATGAAGGAAAGTCCTCTTTCTGTAAACGTTCGAGTTATTGATTATCTTTTCTGGTTAAGGAAGTGGATCTTGGATGAAGGAAAGTCCTCTTTCTGTGAACGTTCGAGTTATTGATTATCTTTTCTGGTTGAGGAAGTGGATCTTGGATGAAGGAAAGTCCTCTTTCTGTAAACGTTCGAGTTATTGATTATATTTTCTGGTATTCGTCTATTTATATATTTTGTTTAATGATCGTTCTATCGTGTAGTTCTTTGCACAAACATTGCACAGTAACGTTCATAAAAAGGCAGAAAAAACCCTAAAAATCCAATATGTGCTTATTGCAATACACAGTAATATTTATTAAAATACTACGATATGTTATATGGAATTTGAAACGTACACCTGAAAACGCGTCTTGTAGGCTTTATTGGAAAATTGCTATTCACCTCTGTTGGAATAGGGAATATATTTTCATATAACTTTGTGAATAAGGTGAAGTAAATTCTGCTCAGCACCTCTGAAAAGCACCTATATAGCTCTATTAAGAAGGTGGGGTGCATATCACGAGGCGTAGTTAAAAAGGTGGAGAAGATTTCGTGTAACTCCATTCAGAAGATGTTGCCTGATGAAGTTTACTGCAATGTAGCAGAAAGTTCCTAGATTTTCATCTTTTTTAATCGTGCAGAATACCTGATTCAGTTTTTCTAATAAAGGTCCCAAAAGAATAATATATATATCATAATGTTCTAACCTATAGCACCCATTCGAAAAATATCGAAGTTAATAACAACTATCACAAATCAGTAAATATTAAACACATTGAAAGACTTACCAGAGCATATCGTGGTGAATTCTGATAAAGGGTTCCAACCCGTGTCCAGTTGAAGTACTGTAACAAAGCAACTCTTGCTGGGTTGAAAGCTGCCTCACTGGGGACTACACGAAAAAGGTTCGGGTAATTTTCCATTCTGTACATCGGATGCGTGTCTGCATAAGTTAACTGTTAGAAGATAAACGGAAAATACACTACTTACCGAAAATATCATCCAAATATAGTGCAAACATTATTCCGTACAGATTCATAATTTAACATAACTTCATTACCATAAAAGTAATATCGCATAATTTATTTTGCTCAATTTTAGAATATTATATATATATATATATTACTGATTTGTTGTTTACAGCGCATATCAACACAATGGACTATATGCGCTCTGTCTACTGCGAGGAATTGAGCCCGGAATTTTAGCGTTGTTAGTCCACAAAACTACTGCTGACCCACTAAGGGATTTACATATGTATTATATACTGCAAGAACAAAAATCGTGCATATGGTTTATTAATAAAGATATACAGATAATATACTTCACGGTTTCACAATATTCTGATGTTAAAATTGTTATTACATATAATTATATCGTGATACAGACTGTCTAAGAAGTGGATAATACATTATAATCTATGTCGAAAATTATTTTATCCAGGCAATAATCTACTCACTAACTACACCTTTGGAAAACTAAAGCTTTTGCAGAAATTATAAGGGAATGTTTCGGTGTAGAAATAGAAATGGAATTTAGAACCAGAACAACATCTTATAGGTACGGTTAAAAGGCCAGGTCAGAGGTCCCTAGAGTTCAGGTATAGCCATACCTAATTTAAACTACTGACTAGAAGGTGGAATCAGTCAGCTGCACCCACTATTACAAAGGTTTTCTCCAGCTTTGAACCGAATAATGGAACTTATTCCATTACTGAAAGTATGAAGTGTGTTCAACGACATTACATCACGAACTTTGAACCTTTCAATCCATGGTTCGATATACTAACCGTTAGACCATGCCAGGCTGTGATCTTTGTAAAAACAAAATGAGTCTATTTGTAACTAAGACGAGGAATTATGGGATTTAAAGGTTATGTTATATTTTATATCACTTATATTTATATAAGTATTATTGTTACTCCAAAAATATTCTTTTTTATATCTTAAATGCAGTGGTTGTAAGGATCAATATGCTGGAGACACAAATTATCTTTATCTTAGCCTACGAGAATTTCGTGTTAAACATCCTGGTCTAAGTGTAGTCCCGAAAACTATTATTCTTGTGTTTTCATTTTGAAGTATTTCAAATAAAAATAGAATATCACTTTTAAGCAATATTTTGTTAAAAATAATTCATGCTTCTATAATTATGACTCGATCAGCACAAAGATTGTTTTTGGATAACTTAGTAAATGAATTTTATTTTACGCCAATATTGAGTTTACGAAGATGGCTTGAAGCTCCACATTGAGCTTTATGTCATCAGTATATTATCAGTAAGTTACCTACCTTTACATTTAATAAACAATAAAGCTTTTGAGAGGCCAAGTGGCTGTTCTTACTACTGAGAAGGGTTTACATAAGACGCAAAAATACAATAAAGTGTTGGAATTATTCTTTAGTTTATTCTGTTAAGTGTTAGAATAATTCTTTAGTTTATTCTGTAAAGTGTTGGAATAATTCTTTAGTTTATTCTGTAAAGTGTTAGAATAATTCTTTAGTTTATTTCGTAAAGTGTTGGAATTATTCTTTAGTTTATTCTGTTCAAGACTGGTAGAACTTTTGCTTCGTAAATTCTCCTCTTGTTTTTGTTTTTAATTTCGCGCAAAGCTACACGAAGGCTATCTGCGCTAGCCGTCCCTAATTTAGCAGTGAAAGACTAGATGGAAGGCAGCTAGTCATCATAATCCAACGTCAACCTTGGACTACTCTTTTACCAACGAATAGTGGGATTGACCATCACGCTATATCGCCCCCACGGCTGAAAGAGCGAGCATGTTTGGTGGGACGAGGATTCGAATCCGCGACTCTCAGATTGCGAGCCAAGTGCCCTAACCACCCGGCCATGCAGAGACAAAATAGTTCTCTTCAGCAAATACAGTTTTTAACTAAAGAGTCACTCATCAGAGCGCATACCTCCGCCATGCAGCGTTGATCATACTCGAACCTTAACAAATAGAAAAATGTATTCATATGTCCGTTGATGACAACGGACACAAACAAATTTTGACACGGCAATGAGGAATAATATTCTACTTATATTCACCAAGTTTCATCAAAATCCGATAATTTTTGACTGAGTTATAGAGCAAAAATATTCCGAAAAATTGGTCCCGATTTTGATAGATAGGGATTTTTCTCGTGACCTTGATGATACCTTACCCTTTGATGGCGGAGGTAACTATCACAACTTGATATGAAGTCTTAACATCCTTTATATTCCCTTGTGCGCCACGAAAATATGTAATTACAACAGGATAGTTAACTATATATATATATAATATACACGTATATATATATGTGTGTGTGTGAATTGACAATTGAATAATTTCAAATTCTCTCCTGGAGAATCTTATAATTATAAGTCCATGTTTATGATAAATGTACTGAAGTAGGAGCATAGAACAATCTAAACTTAGCTTTGAAAACTCTTCCCACCAAATGGCTTTATTTATTTGTTTTTTTTGTTTGTGATTAAGCATAAAGCTGCACAATATGCTACCTGTGCTGTGTCTACTGCGAGTATCGAAACCCATTTTTAGCCTTATAAACCCGCAGACTTACCGTTGAGCTACCGAGGGCGCTTTTATATTTAGAATGCTGTCACAGGGCCAGACGAAAAGGAAAAATTTGTATCAAAGTAATCATCATTAAGATATTGCACAGATAATATTAATATTTTTTTCTTAGTATCTTCTTGTGGGTTTTATAGCGAAATTTAGTGAAATTCTATTAAAACATTTTAAAAGTTACTGATAAAAGAGAATGAGATTTTGAACAACATTTTCAAGCAATTCGTGATTTTAAAATGAAATAACTTTTCTTTGTTTAAATTAAGATATTCATAAGTTTTGGTACTACTTTGAAGCATGAATACAGCAAGAGAAAACAAGCACTGATAATAGAAATTACTGAAAAGTATATTGGTTAAGCAAAAATAGTATAACAGTTTAAAACGTTCCTTTTCATGAAAAAATTACGAACGAGATTAATAGTGGTGTTTAACATTCAGTATAAGTTGAAACCGTGAACGTATTACAACGTGCACACGATTTGTTTTAGAAAATGAAGGCAGGGTGATTCGACCGCTGCTTGTGGAAATGGTGATTTATATATTAATGTTAATATATTTTTAATGGTAACAAATACCAGTGTCTGACACACGAGGCTAACTACTCAACGCTTTCGTTGTAGATCGGTGCCTACACAGAATATTTGATCAAACACATCTGTGTACTTAATTTGCAAATATTGATGTCGTTAGAACCATATTGCTTTAATCTGCTTATATGCTTTTAGTCTTTTCAGGCGCTAAATAATAAATAAAGTATTGCAGTCAGCAGTTTGAAAACTAAGAGATTACTCGAGCTTAAATGGAGTTCAAATAGGTTTATATTCTTTTTGAGCTTTAGGGTCCTTGTGAAAAATAATAAAACCATTTACGAATTCTGTCAGACGAGAAACAAAAACGCTTGTTTTTGTCAAGTATTAGAACAGCAAAGTAAAACAGAAAGCATAAACTATCCAGCACTTGCTCCCCAGTGACACAGCGGTAAGTCTAACGGCTTATAAAGCTAAAAACCGAGTTTTGATACTCGAGTGGACACAGCACAGATATCCCATTGCGAAGTTTTGTGCTTAACTTCATAGCTTCAGGAGTTGACGGCCATAATCCTCAATATTATCTCATTATTTAAGTCACACGAGTAGCGTAGTAATACCTTACGCATTTCGATAACTTTCAAAAAACAAATAAAATAATTCTGAATTAAACACGAGATGCTAGAAAGGCATAGTTGAAACAACTAACTAATCAATCGATCTCTTATGTTCGTATTTCCTTTTGCTAAGGTGGCAGGTGTGCATCTAAAATAGTAGCTAAATTCTTTTTTTTTCATATTTATGAGTTTCATAGTAAAACCCATAAATCTAGTTGGACAGAAAAATCATTGAATAAAAGTATTGAGTGCTAACGCAAGGTATTCAAAGTGGTGTTGCTGTGACTTTATGTTAAATCCAAGAATGATATCGATACATGTTATCTATTAATGTTTGTTTCGATTTCATTATATTTCTCAGAATTCCAACTCCCGTATAATTTTATATCTTTCAGAGTCTTATAAAATCAGCTTCAAAATGAAGAGTACTTAAGCTTGCATGACTATTTTGTATGCATATACGTGTAAAACAAAAAAAAAACGTTCGTTGTTGTAAAACAATATGTCACACACCCGATTGTTTATTCTTTATTTGCAATTAGGCACACAGCTATAAAATGGGCTATCTGTGCTCTGCCTGCCACGGGTATCGAAACCCGGATTCTAGCGTTATAAGTCTGCAGACATATCGCTTTGCCACTGGGGACAACACACCCGATTTATAAAACCAAGAGTGTAGATTTTTTTATGTGAATATTTGTGTATTTATTACATATGTTTTTCTATAAATTTGAGATCGCTCGAGTCGCAATCTGCGGGTTCGAATCCCATCACGGAACATGTTCGTCCTTTCAGCCGTGGGGGCGTTATAATGTGATGGTCAATCTCATTATTCGATTAAAGTAGCCCAAGTGTTGGTGGTGGATGATATTGACTATATGCCTTTCCTCTGAACTACCACTTCTAAATTAGGGACAACTGTTGTGGCGAAATTCAACAAACACATAAACTTTATTAGTGATATGTAAAATCATGTTTAAACAGTTATTTTCAGAAATATTGTGAGTGGGTTCATATCACAGTAAGAAATAATACATTCATAGTTAACGTTATTTGTAGGATTGTGACCAACGAGGCTCGCTGTTAGTAGGGAAATTAAAAAAAAATTGTTAATCAATTACATTTCAAAACGATTTTGGGATTTCAATTCTAATCCGATTTGTCAATGTTTTTCAGTTACTAGTTTCTTCATAGTAACACCATACTTACTTCTGCCATATAGACTTCACAGGAGTTCATAATGTATAAAGTTAAAAGCAACAACTTATCGTACATTTAGATTCTACTACCAATCTTTATCTATTTCAACTTATCACTACAGTTGTTGTTCTTCTAAAGCCTTAACGTCACTACTAATTATTTTATGTTAATATTTAAAATGTGAACAAAACACCTCTAGTGCTTTCTTATGTATTTATTTGTAGCTTCAAGCTAATATTCCATAAACATTCTTAAATACAAGGTATTCAAGCTCAGTACCAAATACACAAGATCTCAGTTGTAATGGTATCTTAGTTCAATAATTTTGTAACACATTGAAAAGAATACAATACAACAGATCTTGTATTTTTTTATTACAATAACAAAAATATTTATGGAGAAATATCAAAATAAACAAAAAACATGCAATATAAAATATGGCTTGTGACTAGATTTTATATTTTATTTTGTCACAATTTTATTGAGCTTCCCTTAAAAATGCTGACGAGTTCTAGTTTACATTTGTAATAATAGACCCGAGCCTAGCCGATTGGTTAGCATGCCGGAGTTTGGATCTATAGGTCTTCAATTTGCGTTTCGTTACTCAAAAAAAAAAAAACAACAACTTTGCTCCATAATTTGAGATGATGGGTGCATCATAAGGGTGATGGTTAAGTCTTACTATTCGCTCAGACACGAGTAACCCAAGAGCTGGTGGTTAATGGTGTTGACTAGCTTCCTTCCCTCTAGTTTATCAGTTCAAAATTGGGAACTATCTTATGCAGATAACCATTGAGTAGCTTTGCACAAGTACCAGAAACCAAACAAACACAATTTTTAACAATCAACCATATAATATCCAAAGTTAAACTAGTTAACTCATAACATCTGTGATACAAAAGTTTACATTCAGCTTAGCTCCTAATTCACCACATCACATTTTCTTCAGTGTATCTCAGTAATAATTCTTAGGTGAATTAGGAGTTAAGCTAAATGCAAATTCAGTTTTATTCCAATGATGCAATTTGAGAAATGCCAGTTGCTTCATTTTGCTGTATTTATGAGATATCATCTACTGTCTGAGCTAAATCAAAGTTTAGTTTTTGGGGGGATTTCACATACTTTTATGTGTTAAATCAATCCAAGATGATTTTACTGTGGTCATTATTTAACCAGACATTTAAACGGATGTAATATGCAGGTCAAAGTGTTGCTAATATTGACACATTATCCAGTAAATTACAAGGGACTGGAACGTGAGTTACCTTTAAGGATGCCAACGTGTGAGAAAAAGTAGGAAGCGGAAGTAACACCGGATGACACTCTCGTTGAGTTGAGCGATGCAAAATTAACCCTGGTAATGAGGTTAACCGGATGAAAGAGAGAAGGGTACTTTTTATTTTAGCTCATCAATGTTAACATTCACAGTTGATGTGGCATGCTTTCAAAAATGAATGTTTATTTACAGCTAAAAAGAAATAGAAAACTGCCTTAGCCAATCAAGTTAACACAGATTCAATTCATTGCATCATACTTCTAGTGCTAGGATTAATATATATATCGTCAGATTTGAGAAAAATAACATAAGGATCGGTTGGTAGAGATTGCTAAGTGCTAGCGTTGCAAACACTCAGTCCAATGTTCACTACTTACTTTCTGCAGTTGCTTCCTTTAGCGACAAATAATGGCAAAAATATAGGTTACTCTGAAAGCAACTGTAAAGAAGATTTTACAGAATTTGCAAAAAGGTACACATTAAAGTTTCCCCTTCACATTCATACCACTAAGAAAAATAATACTTGCATCAATTTGGGTTTATTGTTTGACGGATACTGAGGTTGCTGAAAACCTCACACGACTCTAGAATCAAAAGTAGACAAAGCCATTGAATAGAATTTCGCAGACCTGTTTTAGAGGCGCATAATGTTCAGGATAAAGAAAAACATTTGTTATTTTTAGTTATGGAGAAGAGCAATAAAATGTATATCTTATGCATAATTAGAAAACTATGGAATAATTGTTTTTTCTTTTCCGTTTTTATTTTTGCTACTAATTGGCCGTTTTTTTTTATAATAATAATTGGTCCAAATATTTAAGGATTTTTATCGTTGAAGAAAATTATATACAAGAGTTTTTAAAACCCATTTAAGGAAAGATCTTAATATAAGAATGATTGTTTGTTTGTTTGTAATTAAGCACAAAGCTGTACCCAATGAGCTATCTGCGCTCTGCCCACCACGGATATCGAAACCCGGATTCCAGCGTTGTAAGTCTGCAGACATACAACTGTGCCACTAGGGGGCATGTAAAAAAGGAAACATGGTTTCTACCTCCACTATTGAAAATAACTTTTCGTAAGTTAACTGAAGCGTTTTGTTTTCCTCTCCTTATCAAACACATTACGATATCTTCTATGTGCATAACAGGAGTAGAATGTGCTTATAATATTCTTTTTTTACAAGAAAATAGTAGAAACAGTAATAAAGGATTCTTCATGAATGCTTGTGGTACATGCTTACGGAATGAAGAAATTAACGGTATATTTTACCACGAACTGCTATGTATCTATATGATCCCATCGACTTGTACTATAATCTTAGATGAATCGTGTGATTAATATCAGTAACTTAAAAGGCCTAAATAAAATACGTCTTGACAACATTGTCTACAACATTGCGTATCTGATCAAAGGTGAGTCAAAGCTGATTTGCCTTCAACGGACAATAATTTAACAGCTGCAATGGCGAGAGTTCTTTGAAATACGACCTTTATAGTCTCATTAATGTTGCAATTTAAGAAGTACCTCTGCTTTGTCAGTCAATTTAATTTCTGCGGGAATGAGTTTTATTGTGATTTACGCAAAAATGGAAAGAAAGTGCTAGGCACGGGATGGAAAAAGATAAACAAAGCTGAAAGAAATTAGAAATTACTAAAATATTTATCCATTCGAAATCACTTGTTTGTGTTCCATATATGTTATTTGTGTTTTTCTGCGTTTTCATAGTTATTTCATACAAAAAAAAACGGTTAATCTCTTAAAAATATAAGAATTTCAAATTTCTAAAATACATAGTTTACATATCATATTTCATAATTACAAGTAACTAAACATGTCTTTTATCAGGGAGGGGATGCCACCAAAGCTGTGAATAGGCATCAGGGTTTTATTCTACAAGTGAAAAAGATATTTAAAAAACTGCAAATGTAGGAATTCGTGCACCAAAAAGTGAGAAAGCAAGGTAGGAATGGGCATGGTGTAATAGAATTTTCTCATACAACCTTTTCTATTCTATATACTGTAAGCCAGGTGAACTAAACTTAACAAACTTAATTATGCTTATCATACAATGACTAGAGGTTTCTGTGAATCGAATTACTGGAGGCAATATATGTACTGTAAAGTATGTATATACGACACCAGAAGAACAAGATATTCGTGTGGATCCATAACTTGTATGTTTGTTTTCTTTAGAACTTGTCCCTCTCTTTATAATTCACGAGAAGGCAAGAGGATTTCGTACATTAGCTATATAAGTCGATTGAAATACAATGATAAAAATCCTAAGAGGTTTCTGTGTATCGGTGTCATGGATTCGGTTCTGTCAAGTTGTAACGCATTTGTTGTCATGTATTTATTTTTAATGTGAACGTTGTTTAGATTAAGTTTGTATTGAAAAATATGCGTAACTTGTAGTGTTGGATATGTATTGTGTGTAACGAATTTGTTATATATTTATTTTAATGACAACCTAGCTTGCAGTGTTAGTTACGTACTGCGAAACTCCCGCCAATTCTCCAAGGTTGTAGAACATTCGTGAACATAAGAATCGACAATATATCCACTTCTGTAACCAGTTAAATAGAACTCAGTATTGTTGTCGGAATTTTTGAGAAAATCTTTCTCGCACCTATAAAAACAGTTAACGCGACGCGCCAAAAGAGAGAGTTTAAAACGTTGACTAGGAACTTGCTATAGCCGTGTTCGCTATAAATCGTGATTTTGCTAACCCTTATCAACCGGAAAATTTACGACACTTGACGAGGAACGTCAGTGGATTCTCATCGGACGTTAGTATCTTTCCGAAAGTATTACTGAATTCTCATCGGACATTAGTGATTTTATGAAAATATTATCTTACTTCAACCGTCCAACAATTCAGTGTCTGACAAAGCCAGCTAGCTTCTCGGCGATTGTACGTAGATCGACTTCAAGTTAACTCGCTGGATATCAAGAAGACTCTGAATTAGAAAGAAGATTTTATGTTGTTTGTAAGTTAGTGAAATTTTTGTTTTATAAAACTTTGCTTGTGGTAACTATTTTTAATAATTGTTGTTGTAAATTGTAGTGTTGTATATATATATATTAAAACGTATTTGTGTAAAAAACGAAAATGGTGTGTGTCAATCTTGTTGGCAAATAGCGTAAATGAACTAAAATATCGGCTTCGGACTATTTTAAATTCTCAATAGGTAACAATCATGAACACAGAAAAACGAATTAGGTACGGACCGGATGTTGTACACGCCCCTTGTGAAGTTGTACAGAGGAAGTTTTATAACATCATGTCCATTTCTACCCCTTTTTCTCACTTTTTTGGTGCATTCATTCCCACACTTTCAGTTTCTTTAAATATTTTCTTTCCACTTGTTCATGCACCTTTTTCATACAAGTGATATGATCTTATGCATCATTCATTCATTTATGTTGATATCCTGTATGTATATCATCAGTATGGGTGTGCACCATAATATCATGGTATGTAAATAATGGTGTATGTGTGCGTGGTGTGCATTCTCTTCAGTTATGGTGGATGTACACATTGTGGGTGTGCATGTGTGCTGTATATGTGATGGCACACACTATATAGTGATGTAGTGAGAGTTGTGGTTGTGTGCATATACTGATGGTTGATAAATTAGTTAATTAATTTAAGTACCTACTTCACGCTAACACTAGCACGTAGACCTTGCGCTGTTGTTCTATTTAGTGCACTTATAACTATGGTGAGTATGTTTCTTACACAACTAGAAACGTTCAACAATGTTAGTCAGTCAGTCAGTGAGATTGAGAAATTTGTGGTTTTGTGAATTTTTTGTATCTGCTCTGCTGACTTTCTCAAGTGGTTGTATGACTTGTAATATTATAATGGTTTGTTTATCACCTAAGGGTTCTCTCGAATACTTTGGAAGATTTATTACTTGGTTGTTAAAAATGTATGTGAGTAAATAGTTTGTATTGCATGTACTGTGTATCCCCCATTCCTACTATAAATACTGCAGTACTTATGATAATGCTTACACTGATCACAGCATCTTTTCAAACACCAAGGCTTGCGATAGAGGTTAAAGGTAAAACTTACCACTATATGGTTCCTATTTACACATCTACCTCCCGTACATTTATCCCTTCCTACGTTGTAGTTTCTATCATAGCTGTATTCGGATGACGCTTTTTGTGTTTGAGATGTTGTTATGCTCTCTTTTCTTCATATGTTAAAATTAGCACAACTTCTGTGTGAAATCTTTAAAACTGCTTTACAGGTTATCAGTTGGAACACTTTGCTTTCACAAAGAATATTTTGAGAACCAGGAGAAATGTTTCACATATACACATTTGATATGTGTGATGGTATGGGAATGTAAATGTATACTTGTTGCTAGTATTCCACGTCTTTATAAGCGTATAGATAGTTTATTATTTGTATGACTGGAGACAATTGAAGTATTAATTAAGGCTTTTTGAAAATGTGGTTTGAAGTAATTTGTATTGTGTAAAAATCAAATATTAAGATTTTTTTAATATGATTCAATGCTTCCATATTCTTATGCACGTAGAAATCAAGTTGAAAACAATATCTATGACTGTAGTGACTGACTTAGACTATATCAGCACAGTTGAAGCATATTACTTTGTGCTGTTTTAGAACGAAGACGCTTATTATCTCGAAATTTGGATCAATATTGCCATAATGTTATGCAATATGACAAAAACATCAATTATAAGACACCATTATATCCAAATCTACTGTTATTAAAAGCTAAATATTTTGTAACATATCAGCATCAAACCCAAAGTAACCAAGTGAGTAGTTTATTAAATCACGTACAGCTAAAACATATACAAAATAGTTTTGCTAAAAGGACTGTTTGTATTTCGTTACTAAATATACATTAATCTTCCTGTTCATTTTGAAATCCCTGCATCATCCATTTCAAATAACTAAAATCACTAAATTGAAAACTATAATTATTAATAATTAAGGCTACGTATACAAACAAACCCTCAATTATATTAGATACAAAATGCGAACATAAACACATTATTTTAGTGGTGTAAACTAACATAAATAGCAATATAAAGAAAGCTATGCATTGGAGGATTAAGACTACCTATACCACTAGTCAGCTTGATAATTCTATTTGTCACACACAAAGCTTCAAAGAACTACAATAAAATTCGCACTGAAATATTCATGTTTCGTTTCAGATATCGGATAAAGCATTACGGTTTTCACATAACATTTTTGGGAAACTAAAAAAAAAAAAATATAGGATTATTCATCTTATCATATAACTCACACTCTTTGTTCTTCAACTATTTGGCTTCAAAGAATTTAAAAAAGATTCTCGTTATAATGCTAAGGCCGTCTTTCAACAAACAGTCTGTCCAAGTTCTTTGTTCTTCATACAAGCAGTTTCAAAGAGCTTAAGAAATATTTAGTTCAGAGTATTACAATTGTCTATCCAATCTGTTAGCTCAAGAACTTTCTTTTTCATTGAATATTAGGGTTTTTCATTCTACCAGTCATTTTAAATAATTATGGATATACAAATGGAATTTCCTGGACATATATAACAAATAGAAACAGCATTCAAGGATTTTGCAATGATCGTGACTTACTATTGATTTCATACTGTTGATGATTTGGGGCCAACTTTTCATTGCTAGGAGCACTTTTGTTTGCAATACCTCAAGCTGACACACAATTTAGGTGGAATTGTGAATGTGAGCAGACTTTTCAAAACATATTGCACTGTACTCTACTTGACGAGTTAGTGTTGGTTTATCCTTGGCATCATTGTCTATTGTAGATTTTGATACCAGTGGCAATGACATTGGAGTACCATTGTTATAGGTGTACGATGGCATGCGGCACACAAATACCCAAAATATAGCCAGATTTCATTGCTACATGTCAGAAAAAAAGGCTTATAATCTTCTTTTAGAAAAATTTTTTGCACTCCACGTATAGATGAGGGGTCGTTGTTAAGGCAGGCCGTTCATTACTGAAGTGGCTTACAAATTTCAAACACCAAAATAAAGTTTAAAGTGTACCCTTATACATTGAACACTGTCCAAGTCATTAGCTCAGAGATGCAGGTCTTTATCAGTAACCGGCGAGATCCTGCTCATTTGATGAATATCATAGTCTTAGATGCTATGCTTCTGCATGAGTCACTGTAAGCAATAGTAGGTTCAGGCCATACAGGAAATTAAAGTGCTACTGCAGAATATAAGGAACCTTCAGTAGAAGAAAAATGATAAATCCAAAACAGACTAGGGCTCTACTTACTATATAGCAATATAAAGTGTAACTATCACAGAAAGGTGAACATAGTACACCTGATTCCTGCAATATCTGGCTCTTATATGTTTATTGGAGATGCAGGATAATGTGCTGTACCATTGATACTACCCACACAGACAAGAGGACTGATTGACAATGCAGCTAGTGCCTCTCATAATGACAGGAAAATACCGGGGGGGGGGTGTTACAAGTTATATCAATCTATAAAATGAATATATTGGAAATTTACCCATCAGGATATGGAGAGATGATGTTAACCTAGATATAAATGGGCTGTCCAAAGAATTAAAAAGCCATGTCAGGGTAATCTTCTTGAGAGAGCTGTGGAGACTCTATTTCGACAGACAACACTGGATATTGCCAGGACCATTCCAAAGATCAGGAGAAGTAATCAGTATTTGTTGGTATCTATGATCACTTCACTAAATCAACCAAACCAAAGCATGTTCACTCAACAGTTTTACAGCCAAAAGTGTGGGTGAGCAATAGATAACTTACTTAGGAGACCCTAGAACAGATTATCAACTAGGAAGCAAACGTTGACAGCTTATTATGCTACGAGTTTGAACAGATGAAACCATACACTGAAAATATCAAACCCACTTCCATATTCTGCTGAACAACCTGTACAGTATATGCTTTTAAAATATGTAAACCTGGATCTGGATTGGACCAACTGGGATAGTCACCCCGCCTCCTATCTTTAGATGATGTATTTGGCAATGAAACAGCAGTCTATCGGCTGTTCCCCTAATATTTTATTGTTAAGATGGAAAGTAACGCCACTTATTGATGTACTTACTATGCAGACCTACTGTGAGTGTAGACATTCCAAAATGTCCATAAAAATATGCAAAATGGCTGCATAAATTGTTCACAAGCACACTCTACATCAAAATAATTGTTTGACGAGAACGAAGGCTAAGAGGATGGTGGGAAAATGACAGTTTGAATGTGAAGCTGGGTGTTATCTTAGTGCTATTAGCTGTGTACTAGCCACTCAGCCAAAGATAAATTGGTCCCCAGTTATCATTCATGAAATTATGAGATTCAACAATCTTGTGCAACTTGTTGAACATCGAGATAACTTGAAATCATATGTTTTGAAGGAACCACTACAAGCTGAGATTGAAATACATTCGATAGCATCAACGATTGCTACAGCATCTAGAAAATAAAAAAAAGCCGTGGTTCTTGATTTCTGGGCCACTCAACCCACACATCAAGTGAGCAAAGAAAGATTTTCCACAATGGCAATAGTTTGACTAATTTGCATGGTTTTCCCTTGTTGTAAGAGTGCAAATGATCAAGCATCAATCCATTGTCAAATAGAAACCTTGAAGTAATTTTTTTATATTATGTATGGAACTATTTCTATCCTATGCAACTTTTTTTTCACGTTTTCTCTATTTTCCAAGAAACCGAGTCCAAACTGTAGAATTATTCCAAAATTTCTGGATTTGTCTCCTCATACAGTAAGATGGTTAACATGATTAAACGTGTTAATAATTAGCCACGACAGTGGAGTTGATTCATTACAATTTTATGTTATCACACGTAGCTCAGCGCCAACTAATTTTAATTATTTATTAAGTATACACAAAATCGGCAAAAAGTACT